>NC_057802.1:190809365-190842228 GCF_018294505.1 Triticum aestivum
CATTTCTGATATTATATGTGGATGACATATTGCTGATTGGAAATGATATAGAATTTCTGGATAGCATAAAGGGATACTTGAATAAGAGTTTTTCAATGAAAGACCTCGGTGAAGCTGCATATATATTAGGCATTAAGATCTATAGAGATAGATCAAGACGCTTAATTGGACTTTCACAAAGCACATACCTTGACAAAGTTTTGAAGAAGTTCAAAATGGATCAAGCAAAGAAAGGGTTCTTGCCTGTACTACAAGGTGTGAGATTGAGTAAGACTCAATGCCCGACCACTGCAGAAGATAGAGAGAAGATGAAAGATGTTCCCTATGCTTCAGCCATAGGCTCTATCATGTATGCAATGCTGTGTACCAGACCTGATGTGTGCCTTGCTATAAGTTTAGCAGGGAGGTACCAATGTAATCCAGGAGTGGATCACTGGACAGCGGTCAAGAACATCCTGAAATACCTAAAAAGGACTAAGGATATGTTTCTCATTTATGGAGGTGACAAAGAGCTCATCGTAAATGGTTACGTTGATGCAAGCTTTGACACTGATCCGGACGATTCTAAATCGCAAACCGGATACGTATTTACATTGAACGGTGGAGCTGTCAGTTGGTGCAGTTCTAAGCAAAGTGTCGTGGCGGGATCTACGTGTGAAGCAGAGTACATAGCTGCTTCGGAAGCAGCAAATGAAGGAGTCTGGATGAAGGAGTTCATATCCGATCTAGGTGTCATACCTAGTGCATCGGGACCAATGAAAATCTTTTGTGACAATACTGGTGCAATTGCCTTAGCAAAGGAATCCAGATTTCACAAGAGAACCAAGCACATGAAAAGACGCTTCAATTCTATCCGGGATTTAGTCCAGGTGGGAGACATAGAAATTTGCAAGATACATACGGATCTGAATGTTGCAGACCCGTTGACTAAGCCTCTTCCACGAGCAAAACATGATCAACACCAAGACTCCATGGGTGTGAGAATCATTACTGTGTAATCTAGATTATTGACTCTAGTGCAAGTGGGAGAATGAAGGAAATATGCCCTAGAGGAAAAAATAAAGTATTATTTATTTCCTTATATCATGATAAATGTTTATTATTCATGCTAGAATTGTATTAACCGGAAACATAATACATGTGTGAATACATAGACAAACAGAGTGTCACTAGTATGCCTCTACTTGACTAGCTCGTTAATCAAAGATGGTTATGTTTCCTAGCCATAGACATGAGTTGCCATTTGATTAACGAGATCACCTCATTAGGAGAATGACGTGATTGACTTGACCCATTCTGTTAGCCTAACACCCGATTGTTTAGTATGTTGCTATTGCTTTCTTCATGACTTATACATGTTCCTATGACTATGAGATTATGCAACTCCCGTTTACCGGAGGAACACTTTGTGTGCTACCTAACGTCACAACGTAAATGGGTGATTATAAAGGTGCTCTACAGGTGTCTCCAAAGGTACTTGTTAGGTTGGCGTATTTCAAGATTAGGATTTGTCACTCCGATTGTCGGAGAGGTATCTCTGGGCCCACTCAGTAATGCACATCACTATAAGCCTTGCAAGCATTGTGACTAATGAGTTAGTTGCGGGATGATGTATTACGGAACGAGTAAAGAGACTTGTCGGTAACGAGATTGAACTAGGTATCGAGATACCGACGATCGAATCTCGGGCAAGTAACATACCGATGACAAAGGGAACAACGTATGTTGTTATGCGGTCTGACCGATAAAGATCTTCGTAGAATATGTAGGAACCTATATGAGCATCTAGGTTCCGCTATTGGTTATTGACCGGAGAGGTGTCTCGGTCATGTCTACATAGTTCTCGAACCCGTAGGGTCCGCACGCTTAAAGTTACGATGACAGTTATATTATGAGTTTATATGTTTTGATGTACCAAAGGTTGTTCGGAGTCCCGGATGTGATTACGGACATGACGAGGAGTCTCGAAATGGTCGAGACATAAAGATTGATATATTGGACGACTATATTCGGACACCGGAAGTGTTCCGGAGAAGTTTCGGTTTTAACCGGAGTGCCGGAGGGTTACCGGAACCCCCCCGGGGAAGTATTGGGCCTTAGTGGGCCTAGAGGGGAGAGAGAGGGCGGCAGCCAGGAGGTGGCGCGCCCCCTCCCAGAAGGAATCCTAGTTGGACTAGGAGAGGGGGGCGCAGCCCCCTTTCCCTCTCCCTCTCCCTCTCTTTCCTTCCCCCCTTCTTTTCCTAGTTGGACTAGGAAAGGGGAGTCCTACTCGTACTAGGAGGAGGACTCCCCCCCTCTCCTTGGCGCGCCTAGGGCAGCCGGCCTCCCCCTTGCTCCTTTATATACGGGGGCAGGGGGGCACCTCTAAACACACTTGATATACGATATTTTAGCCGTGTGCGGTGCCCCCCTCCACCATATTACACCTCGATAATACTGTTGCGGAGCTTAGGCCAAGCCCTGCGCCGGTGGAACATCATCATCGTCACCACGCCGTCTTGCTGACAAAACTCTCCCTCAACACTCGGATGGATCGGAGTTCGAGGGACGTCATCGAGCTAAACGTGTGCTGAACTCGGAGGTGCCGTGCGTTCGGTACTTGATCGGTCGGATCGTGAAGACGTACGACTACATCAACCGCGTTGTGATAACGCTTCCGCTGTCGGTCTACGAGGGTACGTGGACAACACTCTCCCCTCTCGTTGCTATGCATCACCATGATCATGCATGTGCGTAGGAAATTTTTTGAAGTTACTACGTTCCCCAACAACACCATGGCAATTCTGCTGAAAACAGCGTCAGTCCAGGTTAGTTCCTTTCAAATCATGCAAATTAGAGTCCAAAACAAGGGCAAAAGTGTTTGAAAAAGTAGATACGACGGAGGCGTATCAGGTGTGCAAGGTGTGTGCACATTTTCGTGTTGTTTGGGCATTCCAGGAGCTCATGAGAAAGGAAACAATTTAATCCGTGTGCGTGTGAATAGTAAATTCGAAAAAATAGCAAAAAAACTGCAATTTGCGGGATCGAAGATTCTCAGGTGTGCAAGGTGCGTGCAAATTTTTGTGGTCTTTGGACATAGGAGCTTGTCAAAAAACAAAATTTTGGCTCGATAAAAAACTTTCAACAAATGCATTATTTTGTTTTTTCCTCCTAGAGCTCCTTGCATGTCATTTGGTCAACAAAAATTTGCATGCACCTTGCACACCTGAGCATCTTCGATCCCGCAAAATTTCAGATTTTTTTGATTTTCTTGCTATTTTTCGAATTTACTGTTCATGGGCACACGGATTAAATTCTTTCCTTTCTCACAAGCTCCTGGAATGTCCAAACACCACAAAACTTTGCACGAACGTTGCGCGCCCGAGTATCTTCGATCCCACAAAATTTCAGAATTTTTAATTTTTTGCTATTTTTCGAATTTACTGTTCACCAGATGGTCAAAGCCCTTTGACCGGACGGTAACGGCACGGAAGTGCATTTCTATAAGGTGACTTGATGGCAGAGGGGCAAATTTGAGCATGCTTTGAAATTAGGGATAAATATGAGTAGTGGGTTCGAGTTAGGGACATAGATGTAAAAGACCCTAAATTATTGCTAACAAGGCATGAATACTTCATAAATTATAGATTTGTTGGAAACGTATCAGCAACCCACTATAAGCGAATCATGAACATATTTCAACACCCTACAAAGGTAATCTCACTGGTTGGCGCGACACAGAGGGCACCATAGGACAACACCATATCAACATACAACTCATGTCAATCACACCATACCACAATTAACCCGTAGGACAAAAGAAATCTACTCAAACATCATAGGATGGCAACACATCATTGGATAATAATATGTGGCATAAAGCACCATGTTTATGTAGAGATTACAGCGGGGAGAGAGAGGTTACACCGCTACATAGAGGGGGAGAGAGTTTGTGATGACGGCGGCGAAGTTGTTGGTGTAGATCGCCGTCACGATGATTCCCCCAGCGGCACTCCGGCGCCACTGGGAGAGAGGGGGAGAGAGCCCTCCTCCTCCTCCTCCTCCTCCTCCTCCTTCTTCTTCTTCTCCTTCTTCTTCTTCTTCCTTGGCCTCCCCGGCCCCTAGATTTGAGGAGGGTTTCCCCTCTGGTCCTTGGCCACCATGGTTGCTTGAGGGCAGGAGCCCCTCCGAGATTGGATCTCTCTCTCTCTGTTCTCTTTTGTTTCGCTTTCCTGTTTTCTAGCCCTGCACCGTTTCTTATATTCCCGGGGATCCGTAACTACAAGTGGGCTGAAATTTTGAGGGGATTTTTATCTGGAAATTATAATTCTTGCGGCGGAACAAGGGCCCCAACCAACTTACGGGGAAGTCACAAGCTCACCCGACGCGCCCCAGGGTTGGGGGCGCGCCATGTGAGCTTGCGGGTACCTCGAGTGTCGACTCGCTTTGATTCTTTTTCCAAAAAATCACATATATTCCAGAAAAAAATCTCCATAAAATTTTATCGCATTTGGACTTCGTTTGATATGAATTTTCTGCAAAACAAAAAACATGCAACTAATAGGGACAAGCAATTGGCACTGGATGAATATGTCAGTCCAAGAAAATCATATAAATTGTTGCCAAAAGTAGTAAAATATTGGCATGAAACAATCAAAAATTATAGATACGACGGAGACGTATCATCGCACCACGCAGGCTTGTGGGCCCCACAGGGACCCATTCACTTATTCCTCATGCCCACAGCCTTCTTCCACCTCTAGAAAAAATCAAACTTGCTCTCACTCCCTTGTTCTTGCTCACTTTTGTGAAATTTTCAATCTCTTTGCTCGGAGCTCCATTTCCAAAACTATTCGGAGGAATCACTCCTTGGTATGTGACTCCTCCAATGGCCCAATTAGTCTTTATTCTAGTGGATTATGTTTTGAATGTTTTGCTACTATTGGTGCCACTGAAAATGAGCTTGCATGTTGAATTTATTTGGTTCTAAGTAGTTTGAATGCTTGATATAGCCTCTAGACACTTGTGGGAGTAGTTGCTATAAATTTTGTTAAGTTTTGTTCACTTTTATTTGGGGGACTATTTCAGAAAGAAGATGCTTAGGAGGATGTTGAGGGGTTCTTCGAGCCGGAGTTCTGAGGAAACTCGAAGGAGAAGCCCAAGTACAACCTCCCTCGCGCAGCTGAGGTGCGGCCGTGCGAAAGGCCATGCGATAATTTCTTGGGAGATGCGGGGGTAGGTACACTATCATGCCTGATGATCTTTATACATACTGGAGCCCGAAGACAGGGGCAGCTCCTGCACCAACACTGACATATAAGTGGGAGCCTCCACGGCCTTAGTATTTTCCTGGATCAGACTATTACCAGTAGTGGTCGTAGACCAAGTTAGGCCAAAAGCCTAAGCTTGGGGAGTATGTATGCTCACCGACATTACATTCATTCATCACACAATTCATTCCAGTTGTCGGTGTGCATCTCTTTCATTGTATATCCATTCTTAGTTTATTTTTGCTTCTTTCGTGTCTTTGAAAAACTTTGAAAATCCAAAAATATTTCTCTCTTCTTTTTGGTTTTTCTTTCTTGTTTAGTTAGTTATTAGTATTAAAAGAAAACCCAAAAAGGTTTCTCGTTTCTTCTTTTGTCGTTTGTTAGGAGTTCTTCGGTGTAAATAGTTTTTCTTGCTTTTCATTTTTCTTCTTCCGTTTGCCTTCTTTAAAAAAAATAAAAAAATTGGTGAGTTCCTTTGAACTTCTTTTATTTTCTTTGAGTCATCGTATGGAGAAGACTATGATAGAATTGTTGAGTGGCTCTCATTTGCTTTATCTTTGATGTAACAAAGAGCAAATGTTACCTTGTCTTCTCCTTTGAATAAAATGTTTGCAGATTCCATCTTAGTCCACGACACACTTGCACTATTATTATTTTCACATCATTCAGTCATGCAAGTGAAAGACAATAAGGACGATGATTTCATGAAGTGACTATGGTAAGGGAAAGCTGGTATGAACTCTTCTTGTTCTTCATTCTAGTAAATATGTTTAACTCGGTAAGCCTGATTCAGCATATTATGGGTAAACATGTTTGTGATGACAATTAGAGATTATAGTTGCTCATGCCATGCTTAATTAAGTAGCTAGAGTGGATAATGTTTTACCTTGAGTATCAACATGCATTAAAATGGTTATGATGTAGTATGTTAGGATGGTATCCTCGTCTGAATAATTCAAGTGGCTTGACTTGTCTCATGTTCACACATGTAGTTGATTCAAAACCAATGAAGCCTTCATGATATTTATGTTCAGGGTGTTATATCCTTCTCATGCTCATAGTCAATGTTTCACAATGCATGATTACGACTGTTGTCGCTCTCTAGTTGGTCGCTTCTCAATCTATCTGCTAGCCTTTGCCTGTACTAAGTGGGAATACTACTTGTGCGTCCAAATCCTTAAACCCAAAGTTGTTCCAGATGAGTCCACCATACCAACCTATATGTGTGTGTGAAAATGACGTGGTACTGTACCCCCCCCCACACACACACTTTGATGTGGCACATGTGCATCGCAAATTAACCAGACATCCTCGACCCCATGGAGGTTCATCTAGTATGAAGTAGTACTGGTACACCCCCCCCCCCACACACACACCTTGAGTCGGTGGGAGGGGGCATGTCACCAAGGCGTATTGTAAGACTGACCAAGAAGAATCACCACCTTGGTCGTATAAGCTCTCTTGTTTGTTGGGTCAAAGTCATGCCTTGATGTTCCACACGCAGCCCCACAAAATAGGCTAGCTTGTCGCCGATAACCACGCGAGGGAGTGCCTGAAGACAACCACTGCGTGCATGTGGCCTAAACATATGTATGAAGTGTCATGTGGTGTTTGAATATACCCAATGCACAACTTTGATGTGGCAGCGTGCTTTTGGAACCAGAAAGTCCCTGCACGGAGCGAGGGTTCATGACGTGTAGTATACTATATATATATATATATATATATATATATATACCCGAATATTGATAGAAATTCCAAAATTAGATATTTTAAATATTGATAAGGTATTATCAATCATATGGGCAGGGAAGACCCCCTGTAAAAAATGAATAAGCAATGTTGAATATTTAAGCAAGTCAAATTAAATAAAAAATAAATGTATAAACAATGTTGAAAATTTAAGCAGCCTTGGCATGTATGTACGCATACACTGGCACAAGGATTCTTGAAGGTAGAAGAAGCTCTAAAGGCTAATCACATGAAGATCTATATGGCCGAAGAGCAAAGACTGGTACACAGAGGCCAGCCGATTATTCACGGAGAGACAATGCCCACGTGAACAAAGCAAATAGTTGATAGATTCCTGAAGATTGAAGTTTGTTGGGGTACTACCTCTCGCTCTTATCCACCACCAAGAGGGACACGCATGCATCCCTACTACATATAAAATAAAGAGGTGCATTCTCCCGGAAGCCATCCAGAGAGCTGCTCTCTCGCCTATAAAAGGAGACATTTGCTGCAATGAGAGACGCAACACCAGACGGAGAAGAACCACCAGCAACTGATAGAGCAAAGAGCTGCAACCCAGCTAGCAAGCTCGTTGCTCGGTAGTAGTAGTAGTTTTCATCCTGCAATAAGAGCCACCATATCCAGAGCATTGTAAGGCTCAATAAGGTAGTTAGAAGGTAATTTTCTTTAGTTTGTGTAATCCCTTCGTGTCCTCCCGAAAGGGAAAGCCATATGTAAATTATGTTGTGGAAATGATGTAGTTTCTTGGTTCACTTGGTACTTTTATTTATAAATTTATGGGACGAGTTCTTATGCTAGGGATCCTATAGGAGAAACCTCTGCATCTGTAGTTCTCTGTGTAGTCCAGAGTGGCGGTTGAATGAGAACCTTGTGGCCGTAGAGAAGTGTTCCCTTCGGGTGGAACTGCCTAGGAAGACGATAGGAATTTACCCCGTAAATTTGCAATTAAAACTACTAAGTGAACGTAACTAGCTACATCTGATACAACATAATGAAAAATATGGTGAGTACTGAGTAGGATTTTACACCACCGCGCACACCGTCGGACAAATTGTTGGCCTAGCTAGCCCATAATAGATCATGTATCAAAGATATAATCAAGTTAGAACGTGCAAATAATTGTATTGAATTAAATATTACTGTGAATAGTGAAGTACTATTCCAAATAGTATATTGAATAGTAAATCAAACAACTAAGAAAGGTATGTACTAGCATTCAAGCCCAAAGATCTATGAAGAAATAAGATTACAATTTTTGCAATAACATTGTCCAAATACCACTAACATATGGAGAAGAAAGGCATAGTAAAAACAAATACTATAAACCACAAAGGAGAGATAATAGAAATTTTAGAACAAAGAAAAGATATTTCTTAAGAAGGTCAGACAATAGAGCCCCATTCCTGCAGAAAAGAAATGTAAGAAGATATAATCCTAAGAAAACCTATGATAAAATATACAGGTGTTTCATATGTAACTCTCCTGATCATCTAAGTAGAGCTTGCCCTAATAAAGACCATAAAAGATACTCTAGCAAACATGAAGAACAATAGAGAGTGTTAATTATAGATAGTGTTAATGAGAATATATTAGTATGTGATGATGAGATAAAAGATGACGAGTCAGTATATTCAATTATAGAAACAGATGAAGTAGAAAATGAGGCTCCAGAATATGAATTGAGTCAAGATGAAATAGACCTAATAGATGAATTAGTCGGTTTAAAAATTGAAATGATGAACCAAGTAGATTGTGATCATGATTGGATTAGAGCAAAAGGTGATCATAACATAAAATGTGCTTTTTGTATATATTATCCAAGCCAAGATAATAGGTTCACATGTAGCTTGTGCTTAAAACAAGCCTGTAGCTCATGTCTAAGAGCCAATAATCAAAAGTGGAGACAAGAGATAGATTTGGAACCAGAAGAGCGAATATTATCCAGTAGGGTTAGAAATTTAGAAAATAGAATAAATAAGCTAGAAGCAGAGCTAGAAAAAACTTAAAGATGAGTTAGAAAATGGTAAGAAAGACGATAATAATGTTGCTAAAAACACGGAAATGAAAGAACAAATGGTAATAGCAAGGGATAAAAAAGGAGACAAATTAATACAATTGAAAGATGCAATTACTAGTTTTGGAAACAAATATATTGTTCGATTACCATTCAAAGAAGTGTTAGGAATAAGGATCCCAGTTAGGATTGTTCTTAAGCCAATTATTTCATATAAAATACTGGCACTATTAGATACTGGTTGCACTAAGAATATAATCCATGATAAATATTTTATGAGATGTCCCGAAATAGTTGAAACTATAGATGATAATAAAGCTGAAGTATCTACCGATATGTCAGGAATAAAGAAGATACATAGTCAGCTAGCATATAATATTGAAGCTTACATAAATGGCACAAACTATATAATAGATAAAATTACAATAAGAGATTTGTTAGTAATAAATGATGACATGATAATAGGCTTAAGATTTTTACAACAATATTTACAAACCACAATCATACATGAAGAAGGGGTAACATTTATCCCTTATCAAGATAATGTTCCATACATATCTGAACTGAGAAAACAAAGAAAGTCCTTACAAAATGTAGAAATATCTAATTTATATGATGAATATAGCACAAGTCCAGATCCCCTTGAATTCTATAAATACGAAGAACTTAGTGAGACCATAGAAGAATATCATATAGAAAATACATGTACAGAATGCATTGGGTTACAATCATTTTCGCCAAATTGGTATAGAGATATAAAATCTGAAAAAGATATAGATAAGATTGTGCAAAGACTAGAAAGCATACAAATCATTAGAGAAATACCAATGAAACATTGGGATAAAAACTCTATAGTTTGCAAAATAAATATCATAAATCCAGATTATATAATTAAGTCAGGACCAATAGAAGCTACTCCTAAAGATATCGAAGAATTCAAAATGCATATTGAAGAGTTATTAAAGTTAAAAGCTATAAGAGAAAGCAGAAGTCCTCATCGGTCTGTTGCATTCATAGTTAGAAATCACGCTGAAGAAGTAAGAGGTAAATCCAGAATGGTAATTAATTTTAAAAGGCTTAATGATAATACAGTTGACGATGCATACAATATACCTAATAAGCAGGAATGGATTAATAGAATACAAGGAAGTAAATATTTCTCTAAATTCGACTTAAAGGAAGGATTTTGGCAAGTAAAAATGGTTGAAGAATCTATTCCTTGGACAGCATTTACTTGTCCACAAGGCCATTATGAATGGCTAGTAATGCCATTAGGTCCAAAGAATGCGCCTGCATTATTTCAAAGAAAAATGCAAAATATATTTAATGAGAACCAAGCATTTATATTGGTATACGTAGATGAATTGTTAGTATTCTCAAAATCATACAAAGAGCATATAGCCCATCTTGAAGTGTTCTTTCGAAAGGTAGAACAAAATGGGCTCATAGTATCCAAAAAGAAGATGGAAATTTGCAAAGAAAAAATAAATTTCCTTGGTCATGAAGTAGGAGAATGAAGGATATATCTACAAGAACATATTGCAAATAAAATATTGGAGTTTCCTGATAATATGAGTGATAAAAAGGTTTTACAGCAGTTCTTAGGAATTGTAAACTATGCGCGAAACTATATAGATAACTTAGCAAAGCTAGCAGGACCTTTATATGCTAAATTAAGGAAAAATGGCCAAAAATACTTCAATTCTGAAGATATAAAATTAGTAAAGGCCATCAAGGAAAAGGTCAAGAATTTAAAACCCCTAGAATTGCCTCTAGAAGACAATTATTTTATAATTGAAACATATGCATCTAAGGTAGGATGGGGTGCGATACTAAAACAAAAACCCAATAAATACTCTCCAAAAGCAGATGAAAAAATATGCAGATATGCTTCAGGAAGTTACAAATTAAAGACAGTAAATAATATTGATAGAGAAATCCTTGCAGTTGTAAATGCAATAAATGCATTTAGGCTATATCTAGGATTTAAAAAAATTATAGTGCGAATGGACTGTGAAGCCATATGTCGATATTACAATAAAATTAATAGTAAGAAAAGCTCAACCAGAAGATGGGTGTTATGTGAAGACACCATAGCTGGGAATGGTTATAAAGTTATTTTTGAGCAATTAAGAAGAAAATAGGCTGAAAGTATTTCAGCCAAATACATTCAATTTCAAGCCAAAACCCATATCAAGCATGAAGCTCAAAGATGTATATTGGATAATTTTTGGTTCCAATATACTCTCAAGAGAGAGGAAAAAGGATATTTTTTTATCAATTCTCAATAGTTTGGCAGAATATTTTAATGAATTAAACAAAAATTTGCCAAAGCCAGGAAAGATTGAAATACCAAAAGGAGAAACACTATATCTTATATTTGATGGAAATAAACCTGGCATATATTTGGAATGGGAAAATATTATGATTGAAAAATTAGATGCAAAAAGAAAAGGACAAGATTTAACATTCAAAAGATATTATAGTATAGATGTTGCCTTACTTTGGGCAAGAAAGGTATTAGGACCAGATTATTATATTGACCCAAAGGCTAAAGACTATATCCAAATGAGAAGAGGCATACCTGCTTCACCAACTCCCACAAAGGGGGAGGCATCAAGCTCAAAAAATATAAAGAAGGAAGAATCTCCAAAATATAAGACATATCAAGAATGCCTTCTAAAGGGGCTTGACCCTTTAGACAGTGTATACATAGATCAAGAAATGGATAAAAGATTTGAAGAATTTTCGAAAATAATAAAGAAAGAATTAAAATAAGAAATATTAAAAGAATTAAGGCATGAAATGGACGAAAATTTTGAAGAAAGAAAGAAAGAATGCGATCAAAAATATGATTTCAATATGTTAAATGATGATGATGATATGGACATAGCAGGGCATGGGCAGCAGCTTGAATAAAGCCCAAATTGCATATATTAATATTGCTATCAATTATTCGGGCGCGGAGGACCTATAACCGAATATTGATAGAAATTCCAAAATTAGATATTTTAAATATTGATAAGGTATTATCAATCATATGGGCAGGGAAGACCCCCTGTAAAAAAAGAATAAGCAATGTTGAATATTTAAGCAAGTCAAATTAAATTAAAAATAAATGAATAAGCAATGTTGAAAATTTAAGCAGCCTTGGCATGTATGTACGCATACACTAGCACAAGGATTCTTGAAGGCAGAAGAAGCTCCGAAGGCTAATCGCATGAAGATCTGTATGGCCGAAGAGCAAAGACTGGTAGACAGAGGCCAGCCAATTATTCATGGAGAGACAATGCCCACGTGAACAAAGCAAAGAGTTGATAGATTCCTGAAGATTGAAGTTTGTCGGGGCACTATCTCTCGCTCTTATCCACCACCTAGAGAGACACGCATGCATCCCTACTACATATAAAATAAAGAGGTGCATTCTCCCGGAAGCCATCCAGAGAGCTGCTCTCTCGCCTATAAAAGGAGACATTTGTGTCGGTGTACAAAAGTAGGGCCCTGCTGGATATAGGTGCTCTCTCGCCTATGAGTGAAACTAATGCATAGTAAAAACTGGGTATTGAAAATTATGATCAAAGTATGAACTTGCCTTGTACATATTCTATTGAGTCGTCTCTCCTTCTCGTTACGATATATCTAACGATATAAGAAAGTACTTTAACACACAACAACATCCAAATAAAGATCCAAATAAAATATTCAAATTACAATACAAAATAAAAAAATAAGATTCCTACATAAGTTGTTAGGGCTTGGTTACGGGTTGAGACAAGATCAAGAATGAAAATATGATATAGGTTTTGTTCTAGGGTTGGGTCAAAGTGAAGATCACTGGTTGAAGAGTTGTGAGGCAAGGTTCTACGACAAAGTCTATAATGAAAATGGTAGATGGAGTTTATGGCATAAAGGTTTATGTTACAAAATCTATGTAACATCTCATGAAGTCTAAATTTGTATAATGGTAGCATATGACCAGAGAGGTTCCTAATGATCTTCTCAAGAAAGCTGAATTAAGAATCAAATTAAACTAATGATGAAATTGAATTACGATAAAAGAAAAACTATATGAAATGTTAAGGTTGAAACAGTGGCTAGACATAGATGAACAATTAGGAAAAAAATCTAACAGCAAGATATGGACCGAGGGATCAATTTTGCTGAAGAAAACATTTTCAAAAGAATTACAGATTAATAGATATAGCAAAAATAATCAAATACAAATTTTGAATTTGTGTCAAATTTAATTTACCAAAAGTGAAATATTTTTGTCTCATGATAGACTTCGTGTTTCAACGAATCCGTGGATATAAAATTTGTCGAATTCGGACTTACGTCTAGGAGATATTGATTTCCTAAGTTTGAGTATTTTTCTGAAAAACAATTACGAGATTTACACAGTGCTCACCGGAGTTTCGCCGGAGTTGGAGAAGAAAAGGTCCGGATGTCAACTAATGGCCGAACGGCGGAGAGGAGGCCGAGGCAAACTTGAGAGATGCAGAGGTGAGATCGTCCTCGTCCTCGGGCGCGGTGGAGAAGCCGCCGGAGTTGCGAAAACAGGTAAATTCCAGCGAGCAATTCCTTTCGGAATAGAGCGATATAAAGAGGGGTTTTCAGGGAGAGGGATGAGGGCTTCGAGGCGCACCTAGGGGTCCTATTTATAGTGGCGAGGGAGCCGGTACAGGGAGATCAAACGAGCTCATTGTAGCCTCTAATGACGGATTGATTCTGGAACAATTAAGACATCAAAGTGGAATTTTAATTCTCTGAATGGGTTCTCCATGCAATACAAAAGATCTTTCGTGTTGATAAGAAGTGGAAAGAGTGAGCGTTTCAAGTGCTAGAGGGAGAGGAAGATGTACATGTGCCATGGCTGTTTCTGTTCTCCTCCAGATTGAAACATACGGAGGAGGAAGAAGGGGTTCCTGGACTTGGGCTAAGGAAAAAAATAAGATGGGCCTTAGTGGGGAACCAGGCTCAAGGGGAAAATGGAAAGAGAGAAAGAAAAACAAATAGAAGTGGGCATGGTCCAAATAGGCTTAGGACATAATTACAAAATAATATATTTTTTTTGTGGAAAAGTTTTAAAACAGCAAATAAAATAAATGTTCACATTTATTTTTAATTGAAGTGTGCAGAACCTTTGTATAAACAACAAATAAAATTTTATTAACAAATGTTCAAATGAACCTAAATGACATTCATATATTTCGAATATACTTTTAGCCAAAAATTAAATAGTTATCCTGCTCTTATTATTCAATAAGTGTATTATAATTATCCCCAAAAATGTTCTCTTTTACGGCCCGCAAGCGGCGGGCCCTACCTGTCCACAAGGAGCCAGAAGGTGGCGTACAAGCTCCAAAGAGAGGAAGGCCGCCTGGTCAGAGACCGGCCTCCCTACGAGCCAGGCGGCGGTACTGTAGCCACGCCTCCCCCGACAAAGCATGCATCATTACCAGCATCGCTACAGTGCTGAGCAGCCGGCAAGACCCGCGAGCGGCGGGCGCGGCCTGTCGGCCAAGCACGAGACAACCAGCAGGGCCCACGAGGCGGCGGTCCCCAGAGGCCGGCGGAGAAGCCGGCGACCCTAGACAATGACACCCGGGGCCACCACCCGGCCAGATCACCTTTGTACTTCTGGGGGTAGGCATATATAAACCCCCCAGGGCACCCATGCAAAGGGTTCAGACACTAGTTCATCTACACACCCAAATAGAGAGAGGAAGCTAGGGCTAGCCTTGTTCTTCTTCCCCCTCTAGAAAAACAGCTCAAGGAGCAAGCTTGTAGCCACCATTGTTGCTTGAGTGATCATGCGGAGACCCCGCACAGCAGGAGTAGGGGTGTTATCTCCTAGGAGAGGCCCGAACCTGGGTAAGATTCGCCGGGATGCATGTCTACACCTCATCCCGTTTCCTGGCACCGGCGACGTATTATTAGCCCCCTCCATGATAAGCCATCCTTTGGCATATGTCGCACGACACCCCCGACATTTGGCGCCAACCGTGGGGCTAGGTGCGCCGTCGTCCGAAAATCTGTTCTGGACGGGAACCCTCTTCCTCCCCAGCGAGTGCAGCCAGCCCGGCATGCCCGATGGCGTTAGCGCCAACGCGCTGCGTGGCGCAGAACTTGCTTGCGCAGCGGCTGGCCTCGCTGACCTTGTTGGCGAGATCCGCCTCTCCGATGAGCCCGCACCAGGCGCGGGCACAGCCAGCTCCGAGAGCTGCCTCATCGATCTCCTTGGCAAGCTCGACATTGCCAACGAGCCCGCCTCCGACCTGGAGTCGATCGGCTCCACCGACCCGATGCTTATCGACTCCGACACCGTGTCCCTTGACGCCTTCCCCACCAACGTGGTGATCATCAACGACCCGCTCCCTCGCGCCGACAGCGGCGGCAGCACCGTCACGGAGGTGCTCGTCATCAGCCACGATGGAGCATCTGGTGGCGGCGCCCAAGACCCGCTTGAAGCGGCACTACGAGACCTGTCTGCACCCATCGCAGAAGATGCCGATGCCGAGACGCTGGAAGCTTGCCGCGTCTTGCGCGTCGAGAGCGCCAAGAAGTTGGCCAGCATGAGATGCCTCTCGGAGGCCTACCAGCGCGAGATGGACCACGCTGTTGGCGTCACGCCGGCCCCCTGGCGGGCCCAGCCACATTGGCACGGTCCGGCAGCATGACCCAGCCGTCGCCAGCATGTTCGGGGTAGACCGCCCTGTCTATGCCACGCCCATGGAAAACATACGAGCTGCCCAGGCGGCAGCAGATGAGCTGGACAACCTCGAGGGCGACGAGTTAGCCACATGACGAAGCGCGTCCAGCGGCTCATTGACGCGGCTGCCGAGCAGCAAGAAGCCGGCTACCGCGCCGAAGAACCCGACCGGCAGAATGACGACCCGCCTCCTCGCCGAGATCAAGGCGCGACCTCCCGGACACCGACTGGTGGCGTCCGCGACAAGCGCGGCAAGGAGCCGGCTGCAAACCGTAGCCGCACGCGCATCACCATCGAGCACGACCAAGACGGTCGCCCTCGAGCAGTGGAACAACGGGGCGATTGTCCGCCTCCTCCTCCTCCTCCTCGGAGGGAGGGGCGTGCTACCCTGCCGCCTGTTGACCACCCAACTCTCGGCGACCGGCTGGGCCGCCGAGAGGGAATGGGAGAGAACGATGCCCGCCACCAGATCGACCGTCTCAATCGATCCATGGTGCTAGAAGAGGAAGACGCGCTGGGCCCGCCTTGTTTCGGCCCCCGCATCCGCGATGAGCCCTCCCCCAAAGGGTTGACGCTTCCACGAGATACGCCCAAGTACAATGGTTCTGTGAAGCCGGAGGACTGGCTGGTCGACTACTCCACGGCCGTCAGCATAGCGGACGGCAACAAGCGTGTTGCCGTGAAGTATGTTCCACTCATGCTCCAGGGCACGGCCCGGACATGGCTGAACAGCATGAAGCCCCGCAGCATCAACAGCTAGGTAGATTTCACTGAAGTCTTCGTCTGCAACTTCACCAGCACCTACAACTGGCCGCCCAAGCATTGCCAGCTTTCGTTGTGCGTCCAAGGCCCCAACGAGTCCACCCGCGACTACCTGACGCGCTGGGCTGAACTGTGCAACTCCTGCGAAGGGGTGCATGAGGTCCAAGCAATCGAGTACTTCACTGCCGGGTGCCGAGAGGGCACCTTACTCAAGCACCGACTTCTCCATGACGAGCCGGCCACACTCGATGAGCTGCTGATCATAGCAGACAAGTACGCCACTGCCGACTCTTCCATGAAGTCGGCGCTCCGCGTGGATACTTCTGGGAAGGTGCTCCCTCCAGCTCCTCGAACAGCGGCTGGAGACAACAGTCGGCGCCAGCAACCGAACGACAACAAGTGCAAGGCCCAGCAGCCGGCTTCCACTAGTCGGGAGGTGGCGACAGTTGAGGACCAGCAACCTGAAGGACAACCCATCCCCAAGCACCAGAAGGGCGGCAAGCCAGTTTGGTTGCCTGCTTGCTCCTTTGAGCAGACCCTTGATGCCCCCTGCAAGTTCCATAGCGGTGCAAAGCCGTCCAACCATACAACTCGGAAATGCCACAGGCTCGTCCGCATCGCCAAGGGAGAAGGACTCCCCCCACCGCCTGCAGGCCTGCTGGCTCCGCCTCCCCAGTAGCCGGCCGCCCGTCCAGCAGTCGGCGCAATCCAAGATGATTACCCTGAAGAGCACGGTGCTTATCTTGTCTTCACCAGCGTTTCCAATGACAGACACAACCGGAGTCAGCAGCACCGATAAGTGAATGCAGTTGCCTCAACTGCTCCAGAGTTCATGCACTGGTCTGAGAAGCCTATCAGTTGGAGCCGAGATGACCACCCGGAAGTGATGCCTTCCCCGGGTTCTTATGCCCTGGTTTTGGATGCCACCCTTGCAACAGAGAGGCGAGCTGCTTGTTTCTCCCGGATTCTGATAGACGGCGGTAGCAGCATCAAAATCCTTTACCGCGACACCATGGAAAAGCTGAAGATCAAAGAGAAACAGCTACTGCCCAGTCGGACTATGTTTCATGGCATTGTGCCTGGCTTGTCCTGCTCACCAATCGGCAAAGTCAAGATAGATGTCCTCTTTGGAGACAAGGATCATTTCCGCCGAGAAGCGATCTGGTTTGAGGTGGTTGACCTGGAGAGTCCTTACCATGCGCTCCTAGGCCGGCCTGCCCTAGCCAAGTTTATGGCGGTGCCTCATTATGCCTACCTCAAGATGAAGATGCAGGGACCAAGGGCATTATCACGATAAATGGGGACTATGAGAGGTTGTCCGCCTGTGCTGCTGCCAGTAGCCGGCTCGCCGAGTCCCTCGTGATTGCGGCTGAGAAGAAGCTCCTCGACCGGGTGGTGGCCATGGCCAGCAAGCAGCCGGACCTGTCACCAAAGCCCAAAGAGTCAGAAACTGAGGGCTCCTTCAAACCGGCCAAAGAAACAAAGAAGATTCCCTTGGACCCTGAGCACCAGAGAGGCACGCTGTCATAGGTGCCAACCTTGACAGCAAATAGGAAAGCAAGCTTGTTGATTTCCTCCGTGAGAATCGAGACATCTTTGCATTGTCTCCCAAAGACATGTCGGGTGTTTCGATGGATTTCGCCGAGCACAAGCTACATGTTAGAGCAGACGCCAAACCAGTCAGACAGCCTCTCCGCCGACTATCGGAGGAGAAGAGAAGAATTGTTGGTGAAGAGATCGCCCGCCTGTTGGCTGTCAGCTTCATCATGGAAGTTTTCTTCCCAAAATGGCTTGCCAACCCAGTCCTTGTACTGAAGAAGAACAACAAGTGGCGCATGTGCATTGATTACACTAGTCTCAACAAAGCCTGCCCCAAGGATCCGTTTGCACTACCCCGGATTGACCAAGTGATAGACTCCACAGCCGGATGCGAGCTGCTGAGTTTCTTGGATGCCTACTGAGGTTACCACCAGATTAAGTTGAACCCGGCAGACCGCCTGAAGACCTCCTTCATCACCCCATTCGGAGCCTTCTGCTACCTGACCATGACATTCGGTTTGAGAAATGCCGGTGCCACGTTTCAGCATTGCATGCAGAAGTGCCTCCTCAAGCAACTCGGCAGGAATGCCCACGTCTATGTAGACGATATCGTGGTGAAGACGGAGAAGCGCGACACCCTCTTGGAGGATCTCAAGGGAACTTCTAAAAATCTGCGCCGGTTTCAGATCAAGCTCAACCCAGAGAAGTGCGTCTTGCGAGTACCAGCCAGCCAGCTCCTCGGCTTCCTGGTCTCAGAGCGCGGCATTGCGTGCAACCCTGTCAAGATCAAAGCCATCGAGAGGATGGCGAGACCCACCCGACTGCGAGACGTCCAGAAGTTTACCGGCTGCTTGGCATCCATCAGTCGGTTCATCAGTCGGCTGGGAGAGAAGGATCTTCCCCTATACCAGCTCATGAAGAAGACCCCTCATTTCGAGTGGAATGACAAGGCGGATGAAGCTTTTCTCTAGCTGAAGAAGATGTTGACCATGCCGCCTGTCCTAGCGGCTCCGGCTGCTAAAGAACCTATGTACCTTTACATCACCGCCACCAGCCGGGTGGTCAGCATTGTTATGGTGGTAGAGCGCCCAGAAGACGGCAGAGCACAGCCGGTCCAGAGGCCCGTGTACTATTTAAGCGAGGTGCTGTCAACCTCGAAGCAGAACTACCCTCACTACCAGAAGATGTGCTACGGCGTGCACTTTGCCGCCAAGAAGCTGAAGCCATACTTTTAAGAGCACCCAATCACGGTTGTCTGCACTGCCCCACTTGCCGAGATCATTGGCAACAGAGATGCATCTGGCCGGGTGGCCAAATGGGCCATCGAGTTGGCCCCATACACCATCTTTTACCAGCCACGCACCGCCATCAAGTCCCAAGCACTGGCCGACTTCCTTATTTACTGGCCGAGACCCAGTACCTGCCGCCAGCTCCAGATTCAACTCATTGGCGGATGCACTTTGATGGCTCAAAGATGTGCACCGGCTTGGGAGCCGGCATTGTTCTCACTTCCCCCAAAGGCGACAAGCTCAGATACACATTGCAAATACATTTCGCCGCCTCCAACAATGTAGCCGAATATGAAGCACTAATACACGGCCTCCGGCTGGCCAAAGAGATCGGCATCTGCCGGATCCTGTGCTACGACGACTCCGACTTGGTGGTCCAACAGTCGTCTGGTGACTGGGATGCCAAGGATGCCAACATGGCGAGCTACCGTTTCCTCGTCCAGCAACTGAGGGGATACTTTGAAGGGTGTGAGTTCCTTCACATGCCACGAAACAACAACGAGCAGGCAAACGCCTTGGCACGGATCGGCTCCACCCGTCAAGCAATACCAGCCGGCGTTTCCCTTCAGTGCCACCACAAGCCGTTGATCAAACCTTCCCCAGAATCTGAGTCCATCTTTGTGTCGTCTCCTCCCGAAGTAGTCAGATCCGACTTGGGGGCTGCAGCAGCCGGCGCGGGGACTTCACCACGCGGCGCAGGGACTGCGGCAGTCGCACCCAGCTCGAGGGCTGCAGCAGTGGGCCCGAGGACTTCACCAAGCGGCTCGGGGACTGCAGCAGTCGCACCCGGCCCGGGGGCTGCAGCAGTCGGCCCGGGGACTTCAGCAACGCAACAAGCGGCAATCGATTCCAACCCTCCGCCTCCCAACCCAACCGCCCTCGTACAAGTGGTCGTAGTGGCAGTAGAAGAAATTCAAGCACCGTCATGGGTAGAGCCCATCCTTAAGTTTCTGGTGAATAGAGAGCTGCCGGCCGATGAGATCTCGGCCCGGCAAGTGCAGCACCGAGCAGGAACCTACACGATAGTAAATAGAGAGCTCGTCAGGCGCGGCATGACTGGAGTCTTCCAGCGCTGCGTAGAATTAGAGAAAGGCCAAGCAATCCTCAAAGATATCCACCAAGTGAGTGCAGCCACCACATGGCCTCCAGGTCCCTTGTTGCCAAGGCTTTCCGCCATGGTTTCTTTTGGCCGACTGCATTGGAAGATGACAAGGAATTGGTCAAGCATTGCAAAGGGTGTCAGAAGTTCTGCTCCCAGCAACATCTACCGGCTTCTGCACTCAAAACCATCCCCTGGCTTGGCCCTTTGCTGTCTGGGGGTTGGATATGGTGGGACCATTCAAGACAGCATGCGGCGGCATGACCCATCTACTCGCTGTCGTGGACAAGTTCACCAAGTGGATTGAAGCAAAGCCAATTAAGAAGTTGAATGGTCCAACTGCTGTGACCTTCATTGCAGACATCACCACCCGGTACGAAGTACCACACAGCATCATCACCGACAATGGCACAAATTTTGCCAAAGGAGCCTTGGCTCATTTCTATGCGATGCAGGTCATCCGACTGGACTTAGCGTCCGTCGCCCACCCGCAGTCAAATGGCCAAGTCGAGCGAGCAAACGGCCTCATCCTCTCCGGCATCAAGCCCCGACTGGTCGAGCCTCTGGAGCGGTCGGCCGGCTGCTGGATCGACGAGCTGCCGGCCGTTCTTTGGAGCCTCCGCACCACTCCGAACAAATCAACCGGCTTCACTCCATTTTTTCTCGTGTACGGTGCCGAGGCTGTCATCCCAACTGACATTGAGTATGACTCACCTTGCATCACCATGTACACGGAAGCGGAAGCAAAGGAAGCGCGAGAAGACGGTGTTGATCTGCTGGAAGAGGGCCGGCTATTGGCACTCAGCCGGTCCGCTATCTACCAACAGAGTCTACGCTGCTACCACAGCCAGAAAGTCGAGCCAAGATCTTTCCAAGAGGGCGACCTTGTGCTCCGACTGATCCAGCGAACAGCCGGCCAGCACAAGCTCTCAGCCCCTTGGGAAGGCCCCTTCATCATCAGTAAAGCATTGGGCAACGACTCCTACTACCTCATCGATGCGCAGAAGCCAAGAGCACATAAGAGAGACGATTCAGGCAAGGAAACAGAGCGCCCATGGAACGCGAATCTCCTTCGAAGATTTTACAGTTGATGCAGTATGTACCACGCTACCTTTTTTATTAAGTACAAAACATCGGGGCCCTCGAGGAGCACTCAGGGGCTACCCTTTCTTTATCTATATGATAAGTTCTATGCCTATGAGTATGTTATTTCATTATTCTGCCTGGCACCGGGTTCGACCAGTCAGCCCGGGGGCTTGCCGCCTTGTACTATGTGAATGCTACCTGCAGTCGGACAAGTAGTCTGCCGGCACCTAATCCCTCTCTTGCCACAAGCCGCAGCTCGCAGAGCGACTATCCGGCCGGCAAGAGTTAAAGGCAGGAAACGGTGCCCTCACGAAAAATGGCTAAGGACTAAAGCATTTTCATAGGCCGAGCTTGCTCCTCGCCTCGCCGACCGACTGCTGAGCAGTCGGCCGGTCGGTTTCTAACTTAATTTTCTACACTCCACCAAACGGCTAAAGTACTTGCCTTCCCAAAACAGCCAAGTACTTGACCCAGCCACAGACCGTAGATCGGCTGTCCGGCTAGCAAGGTGGCAGCCAAGGGAAGGCGGCAAAGGAAAAAGCCAAAGGAGTAGGAAAGCAAGACAAGTCGGAAGTCGGAAAAAGAAATTTTTTTACAGCAAAAGGCCCTCGGCCAGCATTCAACGGAGTTTGAATACACCCCCAGCGGGTGGAACTGCGCAGACTTAACAATTTTTGTTCAAGCGGTTACAAAACAGGGAAAGGAGAGATAACTTGGCCGCCTAGGCCAGAGGAGCAGCAGCCGGATCGGAGGGGTCAGCGGAGGTAGAGGCTCCGGGCGGTGGAACGGCCGCCTGGTGGGTCTCAGCCTGGTCAGCATCGGCAGCAGTCAATTCGCCGGCGCTCCGTCCGTTGGTCGAGACTCGGTCAGGCTAAGGCCGGTCGTCGTCTCCACCGTCCGGCGCGTCATCTTCACCGTCCTCGTCCTCGTCCTCCTCCTCCTCGCGCTCATCACTGGAGGAGCCCGAACCAGTTGGGTGGCACCTCGGCGCCTGCTTCATCTAGCTCGGGGAGGAAGACACTGGTGTCCGTGTACTCAGTGATCGTCGCGGCGCGGTGATAGAGCTGGGGTGCCACTGCCTCTAATTCCTCGCTGGCTTCAGCACGGAGAGTGGCCAACTGGTCCAAATTCAACCCAGGGTACCACCCCTTGACGAACTCCAGGGCTCGCCGTGCACCTGCCCAGGCGGAGGAGCCTTTCCACGCCTCGAAGCGGCCAATGGCCACCTCCAACCAGTCGGAGATCCAGTTGGCGGTGTGCAGAAGGGGAGTACCCGGCCAAAGGGCGGAGACCACCTGGGCCCCAGCGCGCTGAAGACGGCGGAGAGCCCGATGTGCCGGTTGGAGATGAGCCTGGATGGCGAGCATCTGCTCGGCAAGGGTCCGAGGGGCGTTGGCCGCGATCGTCGCGCAAGCCAGCCTCCGCTCATCGCGATGAGCCTCGACGGCTTGGTTGGTGGCAACGGAGTACCAGGGAAATACTCTGCTCAAGGGAAGAAGAAAAAAGTAAGAAGTCGGAGGCCGGCTTGTAGGACAAACCGGCAGGAAGAAGAAGGAAAAGAGCAACTCACCATCGAGCATGTCGTCAATCTCGCCGTAGCCGGCTGACAGGCCCTTCTCCGTGTCAACCCAGTTCGAGCGATGAGTCTCGAACTCGGCCTGGGGAGCATCCTCCACGTCTTTGAGCTTCTGCAGCTCCGCCTTGTGCTTGTCCGCCTGATCAGCTAGCTGCTTGGCCAGGCGGTCTCGCTCTTGCTCCATCTTGAGGCGCTCCTCCTCCTTGGCGTGCAGCGCGGTTTGAGCTTCGCACATTTGCTGCCGCAAGGTGGCATTGGCTCCTGCGGAAGACAAGGGTGAGAAGGGGGCAGCAAATCAACAAGGAAAGAAGTAGTTGCCGGAAGATTCGACCTGACTGCTCAGCAGTCGGCCCGAATCTTGGGGGCTACACCCCGCGGGTGCGCTGACGCGCCCCCGCGAAGGATTGAATGATTAAACAAAAGAAAAAGAGAAAGAGGTCGTCGGAAGATCCGACCCGACTGCTCAGCAGTCGACCCGAATCTCGGGGGCTACACCCCGCGGGTGCGCTGGCGCGCCCCCGCGAGAATGAAGAATGGAGTGCTTACTCCGGCTGTCCGTCAGCTCGGCGGTCCGCTTGGCCAGCTCCTTGACATGGGAGTTGTAGGCGGCCGCGCGAATGTTGTGGTAGTCCTACCATAGAATCAATGGTCAGCACTTGGAACTTGCCTTTAAGTTCCGAGCCGCCTGCTCAGCAACTGACCCGGAACTCGGGGGCTACACCCAGTGGGTGCGCTGGCGCGCCCCCACAGAAGATTGCAAAGATTGAAAGCAAAAGCATAAGGAGCATACCCGGACGGCGGCTCGCGATGCCAAGAACTTCTTCGTATATTCCTGGAGGGCGTCGCCTTGGGCCTGAAGCAGGGAGTGGACTTCCTGTGCAGCCTTGTTCAGGACACCCGTCCCGCCTCCAGACATCCACTCCCGCGGGACGGCACTAGTGGCCTCCGCTTCCGGGACCGACGAGCTGGAGGCTCCGATTTCTTGAGGTCGCGGCGCTGAAGTCGCCTTCGTCACACGCCGGCGCGTCGGAGTGCGGATGACGGGAGTCGCCCCACCCCCCCACTAGCTCGCCGCCGACTCAAGGCACTGACCTTAAGCTGACTGCCCTGAGCCTCGGCAGCCGGTGTCTGCTGGGACACCTCCGTTCTCGGGATAACGGCGTCGCCTCCCTCCCTCTCCATGATTGACTGGTCGTTGCCAGCCCCTCCAGTCGGCGCCGGGACCCCTGTCGCTGGCAGCATGGAGCGCAGCGGAATAACCAGCTGCGGAGCTTGGCCACCCATGGCTGCTCCCGCTTGTGCTTTGGCGTCCGCGTCTGCGTGGGCCTTGGTCGCCTCCTCCTCCTGGGCCTTGGCCGCGGCATCGGCCTGGACCTTGGCTGCCACGTCCGCCTCCTCCTGCGTCGCCTTGGCGGCATCCGCCTTCGCCTGCTCTGCCCTCTCCTTCTCCTCGCGCGCCTCCCGGGCGTTCTTCCCCGTCGCCTCCCAGAGGTCGGCGAGCGGGTCGATCCGGCGAGTGTTGGTGGAGCCCTCCATCACCCCGACGATGGAGGCGGAGGCCCACCGCTCAAGAGAGAGCGGGGCTCTATTCACACAAGACAAAAAGAATTTAGAGGAGGTTTACGAAAAAGACACAGAAAGGATAAAGGAAGAACAAGCACTTACGCGGACACCGTCGGCGGCTGCTTCAGGGCCTTCTGGAACCGGGCTGCCTTCGCGACGGCCTCCTCCCGCCTGGTCGTCGCGACCGAGCCCTTGGGCTTCTTCGGCCAGCCGCCTAGCAGCTGAATGCCGGCTCGATGCTTCGGTGCGCCGCCTGGTGCGGGTGGCGCTGCTGAGGAGCTCGTCCCCGCCCTATTAGCAGTCGGCGGGCGGCGCGGCTCGGTTTCCTCGTCGTCGTCAGCCGGCCACGTCTCCACGCCGCCTCCTGCACCGGAGCCGCCTGCCCCGTCGCCCCCGCCTGTGGCGTCGTCTTCCAAGGCGGCCGCCCCCAAGTCGGGGTCGCCCGCGTCGCTCACCGGTTGGTCCGGCAAGAACTCCTGGCCTTGCGCCGGGGCGTCGGCTGCCTGCTAGGTCGTGAGGAGCTGCGACACGTCCGACTGATCAGTCGGCAAAACAGAACTAGGCAGAAGAAGAAAAAACCAAGAAAGGAAGGAGAGTCAGGAGCTTAGAGCAGGAGGCGGATGCGCGCGGGAGTACGGCCGCTTGCCGAACTGCCAGTCCGACTCCGAGAGCTTGAGGTTCGCGATCTCGTTCACCATGCGGTCCACCTCCATGGCCGGCATCTCCTGGGTGGACAGCTGGCACGGGTCTTGGTGCCCACCCATCTGACTGATCATGTGAGGCCGGCCTTGGAGAGGAGAACCCGGCGCACCACGAAAGCGGTCAATAAGTCGGACGCCGGGAGGCCCTACAAGTCCGTCATCTCCTTAATCCTGGCGACAGCGACGGTGGAGGCGGGCGATAGATGCTTCGGCTTCAAGGTCCAGTTGGTGCGCGGCTCGGCCGGTGGGCCGGCTTCGTAGGCCGGCATGTTGACGAATTCCAGCACCGGGTTGACTTTCTTCACATAGAAGTACGACTTCTGCCACAGCTTGACGGACTGGGTCAAGGTGATGGACAGGAAGCGGTTGCCGGCTCCTGGGTGCCGAACTGCGACGAAGGCGCCACCCTGAGCTGGCTTGTCCTTGGCGGAGACTCCAAGCTTGGTGTAGAAAAAGTCTCCCCACAGCTCAAGAGTGGGGAGAACGCCGAGGTAACCTTCACACAACGTGATGAAGGCCGACAGCAGCACCACCGTGTTCGGCG
This sequence comes from Triticum aestivum, assembly GCF_018294505.1. Lineage (NCBI taxonomy): Eukaryota > Viridiplantae > Streptophyta > Magnoliopsida > Poales > Poaceae > Triticum > Triticum aestivum. Next base: position 190,835,252 of record NC_057802.1, read on the forward strand.
TGAGGTGGTGCGGCTGAAGGTGGTAGAACTAGAGAAAGGAGTGGAGGAAGCCACTCGCCGGCAGGACGAAGCCCCCAAGAAAATGCAAGCGGAAGATGACTCGCTCGCCTTCCACCGGCGCCGGCGAGATCTCCTTCGCCAACGGGACGCGCGCCTTGATGTAGACCTCGCCGGGCAACCGCCGCCTGTTGTGGAGGTAGGTGATGTGGTCTTTAATGACATTTGAGCCATCCCAGTCGCCGGCTCGCGCTCGCGCCATGGAAGCTCGAGGTCGACGGAGCAATGGCGTGGCGGAAAGGTCGGGCTTGGTGACGAAGGGTCGCGGCAGCACTTCGGCGAGTCGCAGGACTGCTTCGGCGGCGAAGGGAGGGAAGAGGAAGAGCAAGGCAGAGGGACAGGAGGGCGCGCATGCTAATGCCGTCCCCCTCCTCCCCCTATTTATAGCCCTGGGCTGCGAAGCCGAGGGGACGGGGCGTGGGGATCGTGGGATTAACTGTGCCCACGACCCCACGTCCCCGCATTTACCGCGCAGTAACGGCGTGGAGTAATCACACCACGGAATCCCATCCGTTGGCCTCGGCCACAGCAGATCCGCGCGCGTGCCAAGGCCGGTTGTGGTGGGCCGCGGCCTGCGGCAACGTCCCATCGCGCGCGTGGGCTGGCAGGCGGCCTGGCCAGCTAGCGACACGTGGCGTGTAGCTGGTAGGCGGCAAGACTGGCACCAGGCTGGCGCGCCATCCAACTCCCGCCAAGACATTTCAAAAACCACCAGACGGCATGCCTGGTCGTATCCGACTCCTAACAGTCGGCACGTCGGAGGGCGGACGGAGCAAGATCAAATGAAGCTTTCAGAGTAGGAAGCTGCAGAGGCTCCTTCCTTTCTTCAGCCACGGAGCCTCATCAGCTTCGGGGACTACTGTCGGAGTAATTCGCCATGGGTAGCCTCATCGACCCACATGACGTTTCAAGACATCGTGGCTGGCTGCTCCCTCAAGATTCAAAGAGCCAAGCACTGCCTCCTCGCGGCTGGCTGGTTTGAGCGGCCGGCTGCCAGGAGACGGCAGAGCCCAGCAGGCGGCCACGAGGTGGGCCGGCTCCTAGCAGGTGGCCTCCAGAGAGGCTGACTCCTAGCAGGCGGCCCTAAGCGTCCTCAAAGTTTGCATCCACATAAATGCGAGGAGACAGGCGTGGCTATAGCATGCCCTGCCACCCCCAAATCTAGGGTTAAGCGTGGCCACAGTACGCCGTACCAGACGGAGATCTCCTGTCCGGCGCGGCACTGTTGCCACGCGGCCCATGACATCACCCCTGTCAGAGGGAGCCATGCTCCCACGATGGGCTGTCGGTACGGTCCGCAAGCGGCGGGCCCTATCTGTCCACAAGGAGCCAGAAGGCGGCGAGCCCAGACCAGTCAGCTCATAGGGAGGCCGGTCTCTGACCAGGCAGCCTTCCTCTCCTTGGAGCTTGTGCGCCATTAACCAGAAGAGACGAGGAGTGGCTACAGTGAACACCCGCCAGGCGGCGGTACTGTAGCCACGCCTCCCCCGACAAAGCATGCATCATTACCAGCATCGCCACAGTGTTGAGCAGCCGGTAAGACCCGCGAGCGGCGGGCGCGGCCTATCGGCCAAGCACGAGACGACCAGCAGGGCCCACCAGGCGGCGGGCCCCAGCGGCCGGCGGAGAAGCCGACGACCATAGACATTGACACCCGGGGCCACCACCCGGCCAGATTACCTTTGTTCCCCTGGGGGGTAGGCCTATATAAACCCCCTAGGGCACCCATGCAAAGGGTTCAGACTCTAGTTCATCTACACACCCAAATAGAGAGAGGAAGCTAGGGCTAGCCTTGTTCTTTTTCCCCCTCTAGAAAAACAGCTCAAGGAGCAAGCTTGTAGCCACCATTGTTGCTTGAGTGATCATGCGGAGACCCCGCATAGCAGGAGTAGGGGTGTTGTCTCCTAGGAGAGCCCCGAACCTGGGTAAGATTCGCCGGCGTGCATGTCTACGCCTCATCCTGTTTCTTGGCACCAGCAACGTATTATTAGCCCCCTCCATGATAAGCCATCCTTTGGCATATGTCGCACGACACCCCCGACAATTTTATTTGTTGTAGTTGTGGCATACATTGTAGTGCACTGCATTTTCGTTAGTAGTGTACTTCGTTGTAGCTGCATTACAGTGGTTATGGCAGCTTATGAGATTTCTCTTTTCTTAAACTGCATTCTGTGTTTTAGAGGACTGCATAATATGCACTTTCGTACTACATTAGCAGTATGGTTAATGTTCTATTCTGCTATTAGAATAGATGGTCCATTATATGCTTGTGTTAGCTGAATAGTTATTATGACAAATTTTTTGAACTACATACTATGATAATTCTTTTGAACATCATATGTTAACTGCAAAGTTTTGACCATTCGCATTTCATTGTTACTATTCATAGGACTGCTTTTTTATATTTAGGACCGCACTATGTGTTTGAGAGAACTGCATTACTGCCAGCAGCAACTTGTCTAAAAAGGGTGATAAAATGATGTAGATGAGGTTGCATACTTTAAACAGGCATCATTCAAAGTGTCTGATGGACATAATTTTAAAAGCATACAACATAAGCAAAGCATTAGAAATATGCCACTGATGGCTTGCTTCATATTAGACAGCCTAGAGTGCAAATATCGTAAACTTCAGGGAGTCTTCTTCTTTGTAGAAAAACACCATTGCCACTTCTCCAACCTCAAAGCCATTCTAGGAGACAAAATCTTTCCAACCAGTAGTTATGTTGATGCAGTCATCAGAGTCGATGTGGTAGTCAGCTTGCATGTCTGCATACCCATTCTTGTGTTGTGTCTCCAAAGTAACCTTCCCTGAACTCGGAGCAGGTATTGTGGATGGTAGTTTCTGCATTTTGGAATGGGTGGAAAAAGAATGTTATAAGTAAACAGCAATTGTTTTTTCTTTATACTTAGGATGATCTGTTTATGTTGTCTTAAATAGTTACATATATATGACTACTATTTTTTAAAGTAGTTGCAATGTATGAACAAACTTATATATGGAATTGACCTCTAGTTTTACTAGGATATATATGATACTGCAACATGTTTGTACTGCAAGGTCAGTTACAGTGTACTTCGCTAGCATGTTAAGAGAACTGCAACACTGATCTACTGACCCTCTTTTTTGTTCGTGTGTTGGGGTTCTGATCTAACTAGTGTTGATACTCTGGTGCGGTACTGAAAAAATAGGTGGAACTATCTAGTCTTAATAGCTAACAAATCTGAAGAATAATACAAATTCTTTTTTGTATTTGTTGACACTACTAAACAATTGATGGAATATACATTTACATGTGGATTTGCAGCCTAGATTAAGTCAAAAATTGTGAGGGGGGAAACATACCCAACTTTCCTGCAGGTCTGCAGGTGTGACGCGATGAAGAAATGGTGCCCGAAACCCCCTGTTGGGTATCATCAGGCACCCGAGCATGCTGCGCCACTTGGTGTTGGTGAGCTCTAGACCCTCTGCGTACAGGCATGTGTCCGCTACCGGCGCCATCCTTGCCAAACACCCGCACTTACAGTCCATGGAGGGTTCAGTGGAATTTCAAAGAACAACTGGGGATGGGAGGAACCCTAGATCTATGATTTGAAGAAAAAGAGGAACGGGGGGAGGAGTTGTGTTAGTCTGGAGCATGAATGGATAGGTTTTTATGCAACCAATTGAGAAATGGAAGTAATGAATGTTGTGGTTGGTGTTAGGTGGATTGATTGTGATTCAGTGTATGCAAATGCATTTGAGAAGCAACAAGACTGCTTACTTGAATGTAGCGAACTGCATTGTCGTATTACAACGAACTGCGAAACACCTGGTTGGGCCTGTGTTTGTGGAGTGGTATGTGGGTTTTTTTAATATTTAGCAGCCTCTCTTTTGCCTATTGGGCCTGTGTTTGGGGAGTGAAGACGCATTCGGCCCAAGTCGGCCTGTCAGCACGGCTGGTTCCCGGTGCGCTGTGTGTGCGCCCTAATGTTTAGTCCCACCTCGCCCGCGGAGGGCGCGCTCGACCTGTTTATAAGAGCTGGCGAGACAGCCATATCAAACTCCTCTGGTTAATTATTTGGGCACTTATACACAGCGCTCGCTGCTCTATGCTCTCTGACATGCGGGCCCATGTGTGCCGGCCCCATGCATTGTGGCTCAGAACGACTCGCCTGCTGTGGGCGCAGATCTACTACGAGACTGGCTGGGCCGTGGTTGCACCTGGGTGGTCACATTTTTTCTTTGTATTTTTTGGTCTTGCATAATTTTCCAAATGTAGGGGCATGCACTGCTTAGTAAATCATTCGTGCACTGCATTGATCATGTTTCTGTACTGCATGTTCACATATTCCGCAGTACATATACAGGTCGCATTTTGTGTGTGTTTTTGCTCTTATGTACTCTTTTCACTAGTGTATGACGTGCACTGCTTTGTTGGGTATGTGTGCACTGCATTCGACAAAGTCCTGTACTGCATTCGTACACGTTACATTTTTTCTTTGTATTTTTTGGTCTTGCATAATTTTTCAAATGTAGGGGCGTGCACTGCTTAGTAAATCAATCGTGCACTGCATTGATCATGCTTCTGTACTGCATGTTCACATATTCCGCACTACATATACAGGTCGCATTTTCTTTTCGTGTGTTTGCTCTTACATATTCCTTTTTCTAGTGTACGGCGTCCACTGCTTTGTTGGGTATGTGTGCACTGCATTCGACATAGTCATGTACTGCATTCGTACACGTTTTGCACTGCATGCATCCTATTTGCGCACTGCATATTCATCTGTTTTGTGCACTGCTCGAATCTAATGATACATAAGCAAACAAATAGAAAGCAAATGATCACAAGCATTCTGTATGACAAGTTCATCGCGAGCAAACTAAGTTCAACAGAAAGCAATCTAACATAATCAAAGTTCATCATTACAAGCGATTCTGCATGACAAGCAAACTGAGTTCAGCAAAAGCAGATGATCGCAAGCAAACTAACGATACATAAGCAAACAACAGAAAGCAAATTTGAGGATAAATCTAAAACGACGATAGCATTGTTGGGTCTTGGCCGGCACCGTCTGGTCCTTCACCAGGTAGCGTCTCCCCATCCCCAGCTGCTCCTGGCGCACTTCTTGGGGGGCTCCTCCTCCTCCAGCTTTGCACGGCGAAGCCCGTCCTGGGTGAGGGTGATGCGGTTCCATATCTCGTACGCTGCGTAGGCGTCCTTTGCCACGTACTCGATGTGCCTCATGGACAGAGGCAGGGTGGCCCAGCGCCTGTGTTCATCGTCGGTGATCTTCTTCTTCATGTTGTTGTAGTAGTCATCGATGAGCATGCCGGAGACGTCTCCAAGGGAGTCCAACTCCTTGGTTGCCTCGGGCACCCTCCACTCCTTCTGGATGTCGACGAATTTGGCGACCTCCAGGTTGACGCCCTCTAGCCTGGTTTTGTCGCCGTCGATGGAGAAGCCAGCAAAGGTGTACCTGGGGTCGGCGAGGAAGTTGTCGAAGACGGTGCACTTTTCAGCGGCGCTCAGTTGGAAGAGCAGCACCGTCTGATTCTTGCCGACGGAGAGTTGGACGAGGGCGGGTTTCTGTGTCGCTTCAGGCTCGTTGTTGTACTCGAGATCAATGCCGACGATCTTGTGGCACTAGAGCCTGGGGTGGCGCTCGTACTGCGTGAGGGAGATCGCCATCTGCTTCTTGTCATTGGTCTGGATGATGTGCAACTTGGTGTTACCATGGGCCTCCACGCCCATGTACTCGTCGGAGAACGCCATCGCCGGTAGTAGGGCTTGGTGTTTTCTGTGGAGATCGATGTGATCGAGCGATTTGGTGGTAGCGCAATGGATACTTGTGTTGTTGTGGATGAGAAGGCCTTTGGCAGGGGTCTGATTTAAGGGGAGGGGCGGGGTGGGATGGCCGCATCGGATGAACTGCACGATCTCGCTGACGATGCGGTTGTGCAGATCGTGGGTTGGTGTTGCATCTGTGATCGTGGATTTGTGGCCATGGAACCGCTCAGATTGGGTGGCTATATGCGAATGTGGTTTTTTAACGTGGTTTTATTTTATTTTTGATTAGTAAAAAAATTTTAACCACCACTTTCTATGCGAACGGGCATTTGTCACATTTATATGTATCCTACGTGTTCACGGAACTGCATTGTTTATCATACCGCACTGCATCATCTATCGAAAAGAACTGCATTTTGTCTATAGGTGCATACTGCACCTTTTTTGCGTGTCCTTGCTGCACCCCTGAAAAAAGTACAATGTATTCCGCAATTTTACGAGTTTTTCGCTGTGGACTAGACCGTTTATTTATTCATGTAGGTAATCCAAAACTGAATTCCTTATTATACCGTACTGCTTCATCTAACCAAATGCACTGCATTTTTCTAGAGCTGCGTACTGCAGCTGTTTTTGCGTGTACTTGCTGCAGTCCCTGGCACGGGAGGGGGGTTGGGGGGGCCTTTTTTGTGGCACTTATTTGAAGGTAGACTTTTTTTTCAGATGCCTTATGTTAACACGCGCGTTGTTTTTAATTTAACTTTTTTTACGAACTGCATGTATTTTATTTTGTTTTACTGTCTGAACTTCATTGTTCTTCATAGAGAACTATATCATGTGCATTTCGATGTAGTCCATCCTATTTAGCCGGGCCATTTTGGGTCGGCCCGTTTTATGTAACCCTTTGCCACGCAAGCCTCCTACGTGTCCCTCCCAGGCGATCCCACCGCTCAGCTGACAGCGAGAGAGACCGAGCAGAATCCCCTCTCCTCTCCTACAGTGTCTCCCGAAGCATCTCTCCCTTGAGCAAAACCGCCATCCCCCGCGGAACCGCCACCCTCAAGAGGTCCTTATTCCTACATTCCGCGTCGTCGTCTGCTCCGCCAGCCCTTCCCGCTGTGCTCCCGCAGCCCTTTCTCGTCCGTTCCCG
>NC_057802.1:190842574-190852648 GCF_018294505.1 Triticum aestivum
TCCCCTTTTGTGGTACGTTCCCCTTGGCCTCGGTCTTGATCGTCCCCTCGTTTAGTTTTGTAATTCTCATAGTTGCTATTGCGGTTTTTGCTTATGTATTTTTTTTTCCGTAAGCAGGTGATTTTATCTCGATTTGAAGTCGATACTCGTGTGTACTCTGTAGGCAGAGCAAGATGGATCTAGGGTTTCGTCAGATTTCGCTGATTTTGTTGCTTATATCTGTCACTTCGTCCTTGTGCTGCAGGCAAACGCCATGTCTTCGCCGAGGAGAGTGGGAGGAGGAGTTCAGGGTATGTGGAGTGCTTATTTTTGGCTTTGTTTATTTTGTTTGATGTTTATCTAGTTTCCCAATTCATCCTGCATATTTGTTTATGTTGTGTTAGTTATCAGCGTTCGCTTGCATTATTTGTCATGTGATGTTTTTTAATTTTTGTTTCTGTTTTTTAATCCAGTAGGTGATTTTTGTGGTCATAATGATACACCAATTGGCTCTCTTTGTCCTGGTGGTAAGGATCATGGTGGTGAGGGAGGACATCAAGTGAATTCGCCAATTGAATCTTCTCCCATAAGTGTGGCCCCTCTTTCTGGTATGTGAATGCTTTGTTTATTTTGTGTATACTACTTACTTGATGTTGTACAAATTGGTGTTGCCTTGCTGTATCTAGTCTGGCATTTTGTAGGGAACAAACGTGAAGTTAGTGTATGCAGCACTGCATTTATTTGTATATGTGAACTCCACTATCTGTATGTGTGAACTGCATTGTTGTTTTCTTCAAGTTTTTTGTACAATGCATTAATTTTTATTTAGCTTATGATTGGAGCACTGCATTTATATGTCTAAGTGTACTGCATTTGTTCTTTTTGTGCACTTTTTACCATAGTTAAACTTCATTTTGACGCAGTGTCTCTTTTCCATGCTGGGGCGCCTGGGTTTGAGGAGGTTACTCAATTGATTGACCATTATTTTGCAGAGGGTGATGTTGGTGTGAGCTTTGACCAGAGACATCTCGTCTTGTCTGAAACACAATCACAGTCTGTTGATGGTACAGAGGAAGTTACACAGGAGTGGATGGTCTCGGAGCAGCTTCGTACATATGAATTGAAGCAAAGCAAGAAGAAGTTGGGGTTTGAAAGTGACTCAAAAGAGTGTGCAGAGAAGGAGAAGCAGAGGAGAGCTGCAGATGGTGCCACGGGTGCCAAATTTGTCAAAGTGAAGCAGCCTGCTTTGCAGAAGAAGAGGCTGAGTTCTGTTGCTGAGGAAGGTGGTACTCCTCGGCGGAGTCCACGTGTTGCTGGCATGAACAAGAATCTTGGCAAGAGAACTGCTAAAGCTGGTGGAAAGGATCCTCAGCGCAAGCGACTACATGTCAGTGAAGGTGCCAACTCTGACGATGATGACTTTTTGCTTGCTGATTTTGTGAGGGATGTTCATACTGGTAGACGCAAAGACTGTGGTTTATCTAAGAGTCTATGCAAGTGTGCCCATGATGATGGCGATGAAGGTGTTGGTGCTGACTTTGGCAAGGAGGCGGATGTTGTTCCAAAGGTTTGTTGAAGTGGACTGCATTTGTTTCCTTCATTGTTATTATATCTGTGTTTTCTCTGTCTCTTTTTTATGGCTAATCTTCTAATGTGGACTGCAATTCCCTCTACATAGAGGAAGAAGTCTATTAAGAGCATCGCAACTGAAGATGATGCCGAGGGAGATGATTCTCGATTTAACAAGATCGTACGTTTGTCACTTCCTACTGTTTGCAAGGCTGCTGCTTTATTGAAAGACGCACACTGTAGTCATGTTCGGGATGCTAGATTCGGTGTTGTCTTTGAAGTGACAGTAAAGAAAAATGTGTCGCACATTCTTATGTGCTATCTGATGGGAGTGATTGACCATGCCACCATGATAATGGACTTTGGGAATGGCAGGGTTCTTCGTATCAATCGTGATGCAGTTCATCACATTTTTTATTTACCTATGGGACGTCACACTGCACCCACGCCTGCTGCCAGCGGCCATGATGACTCATTGACTGCCCTCAAGGATGAGCTTGGCTTTGACCATTCAAAAAGTATAGGTGTCAAGGACTTGCTTGAGAAGCTGAAGGTGTTGGTGGAGGAAGGTGATCATGTGACTGTTGATCTTGCTGTGAAGGTGTTCTTCCTGATACTTTACCAGAATTTGTTGTGCCCCGAGCCTGCACTTCGTTTGGGTAGAGTTGCTGCAATGGTAGAGAACATGGATTATGTGGCTACGGCGCAGATGGACTTTTGCCAGCTTGTTGTTGATGAGTTGCAGGCTGCTGTGGTGACGTGGCAAACAGAAGGCAGCAAGCACAATTGTGCAGAGGGTTGTGCCATTGTCCCCTTGATTATGTGTTCTTGATTGCTTGAAGCTTCGCAAATTTTCAGTTATGCACACGTTGATGCCACGTGCGTCATACCTGACGACCAAGGACCTGATGAAGTTATACAATGAGGATGTTCTTGTCAAGGGAAAGATTTACTTGGAAACTTACAAATTTCGGAAGCTGCCGGTTAGTGCATCTGAGTTTTTAATATCAGATTTAAAAAAAGGTGCAGTCATTATAAATCTGAACTTTCTAGTACTCACATGTGTACTTCTCTTCGCTTCTTCTCTTTTTTTGCAGTGGAAGGCGTCAGGTGATATTGTGTACAACCGTCCTGCTGCAGTTGTATGTGGCAGCTCTGATGCGGGGCCTAGCACTCATGCTAGGTCTTATGAGCCTATCTGTTGCCAGCTTCCTGCATGTGATGATGAGGTGCCGCATACTCGTGGTTTTACGGATCGTTAGATGTTTGATAACAGAAGCTCTTCTAAACAGACATTTGTTGGCGGCAAAAAACACGAGGAGATTGATGAGTTTCTTCTGAAGGTTTTGAAGTTGACTGAAGATTTGCCAACCTCTGGTGACAGGTTGAGGATAGTTGCTGGTTTTTTCCCTGTTGGCCATGGCCCACGAGATGAAGATATTGTTGCTGCTCACAATTTTGATTGCGGCATGATTGAAAGCCTGAAGATTGCAGTGACGAATATTCGGTCTTCGTATGCTCAGTTGAGACATTCACCGGAAGAAAAATGAAGTCGGTATGAGAAGGATGTTGAGCATGTTTTGGATGAAATGAAGCCTGATAATGTATGTTCTAGGTTTTTTGTGCCTTTGAACCTCTTTTGTGTATTATGTGGACTGCTCCTCACTATTTTTGTTATTTGTGATAGGCTGGAGTGGAATCTTCTGGTGTCCATGGATCTAGGGACGATGGAATCTGTCAGGTACAAGTACTTCTGCCATGTCTGTTCTGCCATACGTCCCTCTTCTTGAACTTGCATTTTTTGCTTTCCATTTTTTGTATTTTTTGTGTACTTCACGATTGTAAAGTGTGTACTGCTTGTGCATAGTTGAATTTTTTTTCTTTTTTGTTCGTTACCATCTTATTTTCGTTTTTTGTTCTATGCCTGTAGACTGGAGTTGCTGCTTGTGATGTGCACAAAGATTCCTACGATGGCTCTAGGAAGGATGAGGTCTTGGCTGATGCATCGCCCCCTCCGGATGTTGTAGCTGATAAGGTATAGTTGAATTACTTTTTCTGTTAATCGGTTGTAATCTAATTTTTTGTTGTTGTTATAAACTTGATGTACGCTGTTATCTTTACTCATATCCATTTCATTTACATATGTGAGCTGCAATAGTTTTACATGTGTGAGCTTCAGTCTTTGATAGAAGTGAACTGCAGTTCTTTTCGCATGCGTGGTCCATAGTCTTTTACATACGTAAGCTTCAGTATTTAACATAACTGAACTGCAGCATTTGAAAAAGTGAACTGCAGTTCTTTTTACATATATGTGGGTTGCAGTTGTAGTTGTTTTGACACATGTGGGTTGCAGTTGATTTGCATATGTGGACTGCAGTTGTTCTGCGTATGTTGTCTGCAGTCTTTGACATAAGTGACATGTGTGTTGTTGTGTTAATTATCCCCACGCTCATTTGTGTTATTGTGTCTTTTTTAAACTTTTCACAGCCTGGAGAAGAAACGTAGAAGTTCATGTTGATCTTAACCAGGAGGGTTGTGCTGTTGATGGTGGTGGCAGTGTTGATGCTTCTGCGTCGGTTGCCGTCGACGGTTCTGTAGCTCAGGAATCCCATGATGTTGTTTCCCCTAGTCGGCATGAAGATTCTGATTTTGGCATTGAAAAGCCGCTGGAGAATGTCGTTCCTGCTGGTAGTGTTGCTGCTTCTCCTGTTTGTCTGGCGGCCAATGATGTTCCTGAAGTATCCAGAGTGGAGCCTCATGTAGCTGAAGTATCTAAGGACGTTGTGGTTGACCAGACTGTTGTAAATACAGAGAATGTTGATGTTGCTACAGAAGGGCAGTCCAGTGAGGTTGTGGTGGATTCTTCGCAACCTACACTGGTGCGCGTCGGTCCTAAACAAATGGTTTTTTACCCCTTTCCGCGACGGCCTTCGGAACCGTCGCCAAGTGAGTGTGTGCGATAGGGGGTCCTTCCCACATGACCCAGAAACCGTCGGGGATATGGAAGAGTGATCCAGAGGCCTTCCAAAATGTAATCGTGTGCGATGTAGCACACACTAAATTCATTCGCACGTGTGGTGTTGATGATTAAGCGTTTCTAATGACACAGTGAAACCATACGGTCTGTCGTAACGAACCGTTTGGGAAACTGTATGTAAGGCACACGGGCCAACATATGAACTGTGTGTGATTTGTGCCCTATCGCACATGAGTTTTCTACGTAACCCGTCTGCCATGCTAGACTCCATCGCACACGTCTTCCAACAATTACCGTCTGCGATAATGTTCTATCACAAAAGGTTCAGGAGCCCCTTAGCACACATACAACTGTTGCGGACCGTTTGTGATTTGTTAGGTATCACCGACGGTTGCCGCAAGAGTGACGTGTGCTTTTCGTTTGGGATCCCACACATTTCCTGAAAAAATACGACTGGGATTGTATTTTGAATTGGGCACGGTTTACTCCCAGTTCTCATGTGCGATAACGCAATATCGCAAACGGTTCCGGAGAACCTACGCACACGTAGTAGTGCTGCGAATCGTTTGCGATCTGCTGTGTATCACCGACGGTTCCAATAAGATTGACGTATGCTTTCCGATGTGGATCGCACACACTCATTTAGTTGAACCGTGTGCGGAGCAATTGCCAGGTTAAAACAAAAATATCCCATTTTGAATCGGCACGCAAAAAGCAAATTCGCCACAATATTCAATTGAACAAATAAACATAAATATCCCATTTTGAATCGACATGCAAAAAAGCAAATGCGCCACAATATTCAGTTGAACAAATAGTGTCCACAGGAAGAACATTCATCAGAATTCGCAACAATTGCAATTGAACATATGGTAGCTAAATTCCAATGATTTGTCCACACATATATGCATTACATAATTAATCATAGTGTATGAAATACGAAAACCTCATCAGATGGAAAACAATGGATCCATGTGTTATATGTTTAGCGGCTAATTCTTACTCAATGTTTCAGGAGAACGCATGCTGAAATCTTCATTATCACCAGTGGGATTGATGTAGTGATCCGGGAAGAAGTCACTGATAAATCTTCGAACCATCAGCAATTCACCAACCGGGAGCGGTTTGATGACCCACAAGTATAGGGGATCTATCGTAGTCCTTTCGATAAGTAAGAGTGTCTAACCCAACGAGGAGCAGAAGGAAATGATAAGCAGTTTTCAGCAAGGTATTCTCTGCAAGCACTGAAATTATAGGTAACAGATGGTTTTGTGATAAGATAATTTGTAACGAGCAACAAGTAACAAAAGTAAATAAAGTGCAACAAGGTGGCCCAATCCTTTTTGTAGCAAAGGACAAGCCTGGACAAACTCTTATATAAAGAAAAGCGCTCCCGAGGACACGTGAGAATTATCGTCAAGCTAGTTTTCATCACGTTCATATGATTCGCGTTTGGTACTTTGATAATTTGATATGTGGGTGGACCGGTGCTTGGGTGCTGTCCTTACTTGGGCAAGCATCCCACTTATGATTAACCCCTATTGCAAGCATCCGCAACTACAAAAGAAGTACTAAGGTTAACCTAACCATGGCATGAAACATATGGATCCAAATCAGCCCCTTACGAAGCAACACATAAACTAGGGTTTAAGCTTCTGTCACTCTAGCAACCCATCATCTACTTATTACTTCCCAATGCCTTCCTCTAGGCCCAAACAATGGTGAAGTGTCATGTAGTCGACGTTCACATAACACCACTAGAGGAGAGACAACATACATCTCATCAAAATATCGAACGAATACCAAATGCACATGACTACTAATAGCAAGACTTCTCCCATGTCCTCAGGAACAAACATAACTACTCACAAAGCATATCCATGTTCATAATCAAAGGGGTATTAATATGCATATAGGATCTGAACATATGACCTTCCACCAAATAAACCAACTAGCATCAACTACAAGGAGTAATCAACACTACTAGCAACCTACAGGTACCAATCCCAGACTTAGAGACAAGAGATGGATACAAGAGATGAACTAGGGTTTGAGAGGAGATGGTGCTGGTGAAGATGTTGATGGAGATTGGCTCCCTCCCGATGAGAGGAGTGTTGGTGATGACGATGGCGATGATTTCCCTCTCCCGGAGGGAAGTGTCCCCGGCAGAACAGCTTCGTCGGAGCCCTAGATTGGTTCCGCCAAGTTTCCGCCTCGTGGCGGCGGAGTCTCGTCCCGAAAGCTTGCTTCTGATTTTTCTTCGGAGGAAAGACTTCAAATAGCAGAAGATGGGCACCGGAGGGCCACCAGGGGGCCCACGAGGCAGGGGGGCTCGCCCAGGGGGTAGGGAGCGCCCCCACCCTCGTGGCCAGGGTGTGGGCCCCCTCTGGTATTTCTTCCGCTCAGTATTTTTTATTATTTCCAAAAACAACTTCCGTGGAGTTTCAGGACTTTTGGAGTTGTGCAGAATAGGTCTCTAATATTTGCTCCTTTTCCAGCCCAGAATTCCAGCTACCAACATTCTCCCTCCTTATGTAAGCCTTGTAAAATAAGAGAGAATAGGCATAAGTATTGTGACATAATGTGTAATAACAGCCCAAAATGCAATAAATATCGATATAAAAGCATGATGCAAAATGGACGTATCAACTCCCCCAAGCTTAGACCTCGCTTGTCCTCAAGCGGAAGCCGATAACGATAAATATGACCACATGTTTAGAGGTAGAGGTGTCGATAAAATAAAATACGGACACGAGGGCATCATGATTATTCTCATAACAGCAACATATATGTATAATGTCATATGATCTCTTATGCTCAACTAATAATCTATTCACAATGCAAAGTATGAATCAGAAACTTTATTGAGAACTAACAAACTATAATCTCAGTCATTGAAGCAATTGCAATTTATCATAACATCAGAAAGAGTTTATGTCAGAGCTTTTCAACAAGTCCACATACTCAACTATCATTTAGTCTTTCACAATTGCTAATACTCACGCAATACTTGTGGTTACGGAGTTTTAATCGTACACAGAGAAAGATAGGGGCTTATAGTTTCACCTCCCAACCTTTTACCTCAAGGGTAATGTCAACAATAATAGTTCATGCTAACTTACATCCAATTAGATATATATATATATATATCAGGATCTTTCCAACACACTGTGCTAGCCAAAGGATAAAATATAAAAAGGAAAGGTGAAGATCACCATGACTCTTGCATAAGGGAAAAGATAGAAGTAAAAGATAGGCCCTTCGTAGAGGGAAGCAAAGGTTGCCATGCGCTTTCAGGGTTGGATGCACAAAATCTTAATGCGAAAGAACGTCACTTTATATTACCACTTGTGATATGAACCTTTATTATGCAGTCCGTCGCTTTTATTTCTTCCACATCACAAGATCGTATAAAGCTTATTTCCTCCACACTAATCAATCATACATATTTAGAGAGCAATTTTTATTGCTTGCACCGATGAAAACTTACTTGAAGGATCTTACTCAATCCATAGGTAGATATGGTGGACTCTCATGGCAAAACTGGGTTTAAGGGTATTTGGAAGCATAAGTAGTATCTCTACTTGGTGCAAAGAATTTGGCTAGCATGAGGGGGAAAGGCAAGCTCAACATGTTGGATGATCCATGACAATATACTTTATCTCAGATATAAGAAAACATAACCCATTATGTTGTCTTCCTTGTCCAACATCAACTCTTTAGCATGTCATATTTTAATGAGTGCTCACAATCATAAAAGATGTCCAAGATAGTATATTTATATGTGAAACCTCTCTTTCTTTACTACTTCCTATTAATTGCAACAATGACAAAAGCTATGTTTGTCCACTCTCAACAACTTTTAATCATCATACACTTCTATGTGAAGTCATTACTCTCCATAAGATCAATATGATCTCTTTGTTTCTTTTTATTCTTTCTTTTTTTTCTTTTATTCACTCATGATCATAGCAAGATAATCAAGCCCTTGACTCAACACTAATTTTTATTATATAGCTCACGGACTCGAGTACATAAAGGGATCATAAAGCAAAACTCAAAACTAGATCATACCAAAAACTTTATTCTACTAGATCAAGATATTACTAAAAGGATCGAACTAAGAAAAACGGTAAAGATAGAGATGTGATGGTGATACGATACCGGGGCACCTCCCCCAAGCTTGGTAGTTGCCAAGGGAAGTGCCCATACCCATGTGATTATGTCTCCTTTGCTGGTGAAGAAGATGGTGGTGATGATGGGTAGTCGCACATCGAGCGTAAGAGATCCTCCAGCTTGCGGATAATGCCCTTGAGTGCAACGATATGCTCCTTCAACAAAATATTTTCACGTCTGAGATACTTGTTTTGTATACGAGCTAACTCAATCATCTTGAAAGCTTCGATCTCAGTTGGGATAAGAAGATTGTGATCAAGTTGAAAGATGTCTTCTGCTGCCGGAACATTGTCCTCCGTGGCCTTCTTGATCCCTTCATTCTTGTTGATCTCCATGGGTTCCTCCCTCTTCAGCTCTATCTTCATTAGCCAAGCATCATTGTCACCATTGTTGGAGGAGGGGGACGACATGATGCCTGGCCTTGATAACCCTGACAGAAAACAGCTCGAAACAAGAACAGAGGACAATTGCGTAATACATGATTCAAAACCTTCGGGAGATTATATAATGAATTTTTACCGACCAAAATACGTATCGTGCAAGAAAACGGAGTCCGGAGAGCGCATGAGGTGCCCACGAGGCAGGGGGCGCGCCCTCCACCCTCGTGGAGGCCTCGTGTCCTTCCCGGACTTGTGACATCCCAAATTTTCAATTTGGAATGTTATACATAGATCATCATTGCATATCATATTTTATTGCATTTTGACAAATCCTCGATAAATCCTAAGCAACTCAAGGACCCTCGGAGAGAGTTGGGGATTTTCTCGAATTTTCATATTTGATTTTCATCAAATTATAAAACGAGGATTTTGGTTTTAATCATTTTCTCTCCGGAAAAATATTTCATTGAAAAATAAACAAGAGGACAAAATATGACTTCTCCAAAACAATTGAAATACTGGAGGAAAAGTGTTAAAATCATTTATTGGAATTTATTCGGATTTTATTCGCAATTTTATTGCATTATAAAAATATTGCATGTTTTCAAAAATTTATTTTGTGTCAAAAAAAATGTTCACCCTATTCTAGATTTTCTAAACTAGACGGGGAAATTTTGTTTTATCTTTTTTGGACTTTTATTTATTTTTCTACGAATTTTTCCGCGGAACGTATTAAAAAAACAATTCACCGCGCCCGACTGGGCCGAGCCCAGCCAAGCCAGGCCGCCGGCCCGCCCGCCGTCTCCTTCCCTGCGACGACGCCCGCCGCCGCCCGGTGTCCATGGCAGCACGGGAACCCCGGTGCCCCCTTCCCCAAGCCGCCGAACCCCCCTTCTATATATACCCCCCTGCCTCCTCCTCTCACCCCGCCGCCCAAACCCCGCCGCCGCCCGCACCCGAACCCCGCCGCCGCCTTGCGCAGTCGCCGCCGCT
>NC_057802.1:190852941-190860990 GCF_018294505.1 Triticum aestivum
CCGGCCGCCCTCGCCGGAGCACGGGAGCCCCGCCGGAGCTCTGTCCCGACAAGGTAGACCTCGCCTCGTTTTGCCGGTTTTGTTTTAAAAAAACCGTTCGTTTTAAAAAAAAACCTAGATCGGTTTTTTTTCCGGTTTTGTTATTTTGTGAACGTTCACCGAATCGTTCGTTTTAACGAACGCGTTCGTCGGTTTTTCTCTGTTAACGAACGTCCGTTCTTTAACCGTTCGTCCGTTTTTTTTCTTTTTCGTCGGATTTTTCCGCGATTATCTCAGATTTGATTTCTGGTCGAATCTTTGTTTCTGTTTAACTTTTCGCTCGTTTATCGGAATCAGGCGATTCAAGCGCCTAGAGTTTCGTCTCGAAATTCTCTTTCCGTTTAACCTACTCAAACAAGTTTTTGCTACTGTAAAATTTGACCTAGATCCAGATTAGTAAACGAAGCCTGTTTCATTCGCAGTTTGACTTTCGTTGCTTCTTTCGAGTTGATTCTTTTTGCAAACCGGAGTTCTTAAGTTGAACTTTCTGGTTGGATCTTTCATTCGAGTTTTACCTGTGCATTAGATGAGTACTTATTGTTTGCTTGTTTGTTTGCGATAGAGTACCCGGAGTGTGCCGCTTGTTACTTCCAATCGCTAGGTTTCGCGGATCATCAGCAAGGCAAGTAACACTTTGATCATACTTTCCATACCCAGTTTTATTGCATTAGATCTATTCCTCAAACACTTGCATGGTTAGGATCTAATTAAATTGTGGGAACTTTGGGAAGTAGTTGAGGTAGTACCTATTACCTGTTTTATTTATCAAACCCTTGGGAGTTACTTCTACGTTGCTATTATATTGCCATGCTATGCTCGTAGACGTGGATTGGGTTTGAGTGATATTCATGATAGATGTGAGATTGTTAATTATGGTTTACCTAAGGTGGCAACTAAAACTCACATCTGGGTGGATTGAGGCACCTGGAGAATCCAGTGTTGTCTGTTTGTATAAGGACCGCCACCCAGGCTCAAAGGGATCATAAAATTATTCATGCTAGAAACTTTCATGTGCAGCCACAAGCTATTATGTGCTCTAGCATAGTTGAGTAGGTTACATAATCTCTTGAAGAGGTGGGCTAGCAGATGTAGGGGAAAGTAGGTGTACCGGTCCACCCGGAATAAAGAGTGATTGTTCCTGAAAGACTGTGTCTCGGTCATCCGTTTCTCAAACGTCATGCAGTGCGAGAATCAAGCGGAGGCGATCGAGTCTTGTGGGGAAAATTGCACAAACCTCTGCAGAGTGTACAAACTAATCATGGTTAGCCGTGTCCCCGGTTATGGACAACTTGAGTATCTAGTACCTAGATTATCAATTGAATCTCATCACCATGTTACTTTAATTAATTTTGTTGGGTTAATGATGATTCTTAATTGGGATTGAGATGCTGTCAACCATCTCAATGTTTCACAACCACCATGATAGTTAAATAAAATTTATTCCGTTGCAGTAGGGAAAATTCGCTTTTCGCAAAAACTGTAACCATAGAGCTTTCCACCAGCCATATATGCATGCAGTATAGCATTATCATTGTTCATTATTCTCTATGTGTTACTTTGCCAGTATATTCTATGTGCTGACCCGTTTTCGGGCTGCAACGTTTCATGTTGCAGACTTTTCAAACGACGAGTAAGGTGCCTTATGTCGTGGTCTTATACTCAGTGATGCCGCTGGAGTTGATGGACTCACTTATCTTCCAAGTCTTCCGCTGTTATCGTTATTAGATGGCCTTAAGCCATATTTATCATACTTAGTCTCTTTGGAGATATTCGATGTAATAAGTGTGTGATTGCTACTCTGTTGTAAATCCTCCATTTGTACTATGCGTGTCAGCATTACTGATCCAGGGATGACACTGGTGCACAGCAGCACAGACCATTTGAGGTCTGGTCGCTACAAAGGTGGTATCAGAGCACACGCTGACTGTAGGACACGACCACTAAGCTTAAGCCCTAGAAAGCTTCTCTCTTCTCATTTCTGACCCCTCTCCTTTTTCTACTCTTTTAGGAATGGCGGATGCAAGGAGCAAGTTCATGCAACCAGATGAAGACATGCCTTTTGGTCGACACTTGAAGGAAGTCACTCAGTATTTGAACATAGGAATACCAAGCATCACCGGAACCTACAACGCCACATTACCCGAAGAGGAGAGCTGGAAGATTCAAGTTCACATTCCAGGAAGGACGTTTGTGCCAGTTACTGAACCCATAAGATTGGTTTTCGAAGCACCAACCTGGAGTTTAGGGAAGAGCATGGCCGCACACATCGCCATGGGACGCATTGGAGAAGTCTACCACCAGGAGCTTAAGGATACAATTTATCAGATTTGTGGACGCCGAGACGCGCAATGGGAGATGATCAGAACCAAGAAGGATGGATCAATTGCAGCTTTCATCCAGGAGCAGAACCAACATATTCGTCGCCAGGAGAACCAGATGTGCACGGACAAGGAAGAACTGAAGAAGGCATTAACCAAGATCAAGGAGCTGGAGGAAGAACTTAAGGCTACACGCGAGGATTATATGGAGGAAATCATCGCACTAGTAGGGAAGAATGACGACCTGGAGAAGAAGATTGGAGTATTCATGGGAAATCCAGTGCCAAAAGCAAAGGATGATGAATGCACTTGTCCGGATAACTACATCATCATCGACGACACCGACTCGGAACCAAGTGAAGATGACTTTGTTGACGAAGCTGGAGCAGACATCATGGAGTCTTCAACGGATCAGAATTTCTAGTACACTACCATATCAGTAGTAGTTTTCCCCCATTTAATAGTATAGTTCAAGCACTTTGTAACGCTAGTTAGATCGATTGTTATGCCTTGTTTGAATTGATTGAGTGATGTTCATTGTATTTGTCTCATGAGCATATGGGTAGTGTTTTCCCACTAGACCTCATTCTACTCTTAACTCTCATCTTTTCTAACCTATCAGATGCCTCCGAGACGCGACACCGGATTTGTTTTCCCACCGGAGATCACCCAGTTGATTCAGCAACAGAATGCCCTGATGCAAGTGTTAGTGCAGAACCAAGGCAACAACAACAAAAACCCACCGCCACCACCACCTGTTGATCACTTAGCCCGTTTCCTAAGGCTAAACCCGTCGGTGTTTTCCAGTAGTACCGAGCCGATTGTTGCAGATGACTGGCTCCGCAAGATTGGAAGGGAGTTGACCACTGCAGGATGCACAGATGCGGAAAGAGTGCGTTTTGCCGCACATCAGCTAGATGGACCCGCAGCATCATGGTGGGAGAATTATACAGCCATGCACCCTATTGACACTGTCACATGGGACCAGTTTCAGCAAGCTTTCCGTACAACTCATGTTTCAGCAGGAGCTATGGCTATGAAGAAGCGCGAGTTTCGCAACCTACGCCAAGGAGGACGCACCGTAGGCCAGTATGTGGAGGATTTCAGTAAGTTAGCACGTTATGCACCAGATGACGTTGCTACAGATGCTGCCAAGCAGGAGAAATTTTTGGAAGGACTGAATGATGAACTGAGTATGCAGTTGATGGTAGCAACCTTCAACAACTACCAGGAGATGGTAGATAGAGCTCTCATGATTGAAGGAAAGCAACAGCAGATTGAAAACCGTAAGAGGAAGTATGGACAAGGGAAGTACAATTCTAGAGCTCAGCAGAAGCCACGATTTGCCCCGAAGCCGGGAGGACAGTTTCAGCATACCCATGGAGGAGGTAGTTCGCACAACCATAATGGATCCAAGAATGGTAATGGGAATGGAGGAACCAACGGACAGAACCGCACCAACCAATCTACCCCAGCCAAGAGGGATCTAAGTCATGTTACTTGTTTCAAGTGCCAGAAGACTAGACACTATGCTACTGATTTTCCTAAAGCCCAAAATGGAAATGGCAATGGAAGCTCTGGGAAGAAGCCGAACCCATTCAACAAAGGACATGTGAACCACGTGAGCGTGGAGGAGGTTGAAGCTCACCCTGATGCAGTAATAGGTAAGTTTTTGGTTAAGTCATTTACTGCAACCGTTCTTTTCGATACTGGTGCATCGCATTCATACATATCAAGGGGATTTGTGAAAAAAATTAAGCTGTCCACCCAAGTTCTCAAAACCCCTATGTTAGTAACCTCGCCAGGAGCAGAGTATATGGCCAGCCAAGGATGTTTTCAGATACCATTGGCCATTGGTAGACATGTTTTCCCCTCAGACCTCATAGTTTTGGAATTGCAAGGTTTGGATGTGATTTTGGGAATGGATTGGCTATCGTTGTATGGAGGAAACATCGATTGTGCCAGCAAGACGATTTTGCTTACCACCCCGGAAGGAAAAAGGATCAAGTATGTATCCCGGCATATGCCGAAGAGGATTCAAGTGAATGCCTTATCAGGAGTTGTACAGGAGGAAGTACCAGTGGTGAAGGATTACCCGGATGTATTTCCAGAAGAGTTGCCAGGCATGCCACCGGATAGAGACATTGAGTTCTTGATTGAACTTTTGCCAGGTACTGGGCCAATATCAAAGAGACCGTACAAGATGCCCGCAAAAGATTTGGAAGAAATTAAGAAGCAGATCAAGGAGTTACTGGATAAAGGATATATTCGCCCAAGTTCATCACCTTGGGGATCACCAGTACTTCTAGTGGAAAAGAAAGATGGATCGCTGAGGATGGTTATTGATTACCGTGGATTGAATGAAGTGACCATCCAAAACAAGTACCCACTACCGATGATCAATGATTTGTTTGACCGCCTACAAGGAGCTAAAGTATTTTCCAAGATCGATCTACGATCAGGATACCATCTGTTAAAGATTCGAGAGCAGGATATACCTAAGACGGCTTTTACCACCAGATATGGATTGTATGAGTATACTGTTATGTCATTTGGTCTGACTAACGCACCTGCCTATTTTATGAACCTGATGAACAAAGTGTTTATGGAGTTTTTGGATAAGTTCGTCGTGGTGTTCATTGATGATATTTTAGTCTTTTCCAAGAATGAGGAAGAGCATGAGGAGCATTTACGATTGGTACTTGAGAAGCTCAGAGAACATCAGTTATATGCCAAGTTCAGCAAATGTGAGTTTTGGCTGAAGGAAGTTGGATTCCTTGGACATGTTATTTCTGGAGAAGGAATAGCAGTAGACCCTGCCAAGGTCGACACAGTGACAAGTTGGGAATCACCCACGACAGTTGGAGAAATCCGGAGTTTTCTTGGACTTGCAGGATACTACCGAAGATTCATCGAGAATTTCTCGAAGATTGCTAAGCCCATGACTGAGCTATTGAAGAAGGACACCAAATTCAATTGGACTGAGGAATGTGAAGCTAGTTTCCAAGAGTTGAAGAAACGATTGGTTACATCACCAGTGTTGATTCTGCCAGATCAACGCAAGGATTATGAAGTTTACTGCGACGCTTCTCGTCGAGGACTTGGAGCAGTGCTTATGCAGGAAGGAAGAGTTGTGTCATATGCTTCACGACAACTTAAACCCCATGAGAAGAATTCTGCTACGCATGATTTGGAGTTAGCAGCCGTGGTGCATGCGTTGAAGACATGGAGACATTTTCTCATCGGAAACCATTGTGACGTGTATACAGATCACAAGAGTTTGAAGTATATTTTCATGCAAAAGGAGTTAAATATCAGACGGAGGAGATGGTTGGAGCTCATAAAGGACTATGATATGAGATTGCATTATCACCCTGGGAAGGCTAACGTAGTAGCAGACGCGTTGAGCCGCAAGAGTCATGTCAACACCCTCATGACAGGAGAGTTACCTCAGGAGTTAGCCGAGGACCTTCGCGAGCTATGTTTGGAGATAGTCCCAAGAGGCTATTTAGCGACACTGGAAATTCAGTCTACCTTGATGGAAAGGATCAGAGAAGCTCAGAAGACAGACAAGGAGATTGAAGAGATAAAGGAGAAGATGAACAAAGGAAAAGCCAAGGGATTTCGTGAGGATGAGCACGATACCTTATGGTTTGAGGACCGCGTATATGTGCCGAATGATCCGGAGATCAGGAAGTTGATTTTGCAAGAAGCCCATGATTCACCGTACTCGATTCACCCAGGAAATACGAAGATGTATTTGGATTTGAAGAATACTTTCTGGTGGACCGGAATGAAGAAGGATATTGCAGAATATGTAGCAGTTTGTGATGTATGTCAGAGAGTGAAGGCAGAGCATCAGAAGCCAGCAGGATTGCTACAACCATTGCCGATACCCGAATGGAAGTGGGATAAAATAGGCATGGATTTTATCACAGGATTACCCAGGACTCGTTCAGGCTATGACTCGATATGGGTTGTAGTCGACCGTTTGACGAAAGTGGCTCATTTCATTCCAGTGAAGACCACTTACACCAGTGCTAAGTTGGCAAAGATATACATGACCAGGATCGTATGTTTGCATGGAGTTCCGAGGACCATTGTATCAGACAGAGGAATCCAATTTACCTCGAAGTTTTGGAAGCAGTTACATGAAACATTGGGAACCAGGCTAGAGTTTAGTACAACTTTCCACCCGCAGACAGATGGACAGACCGAGAGAGTCAACCAAATTTTGGAGGACATGTTGAGAGCTTCTGCACTAGATTATGGATCTAGTTGGGACGACAATTTGCCATATGCAGAGTTTTCGTATAACAACAGTTATCAAACCAGTTTGAAGATGGCCCCTTTCGAAGCCTTGTACGGAAGGAGGTGTAGAACACCGTTGTTATGGGACGAAGTTGGAGACCGTCAGTTGTTTGGACCAGATTTGATTAAGGAGTCTGAACAGAAAGTTAGGTTGATTCGCGATAGGCTCAAGGTAGCCCAGTCCAGGCAGAAGAGTTATGCTGATTCTAAATGAAAGGAGACAGTTCACGTAGTCGGAGACCGAGTTTATCTTCGAGTATCACCACTTCGAGGAGTGAAGCGTTTTGGAGTTAAGGGAAAGTTAGCGCCCCGTTTTATCGGACCATACAGAGTTGTGGAACGTATGGGAGAGGTTGCCTACAAGCTGGAATTGCCCGAAGGATTGTCTGGATTTCATGATGTATTTCACGTCTCCCAGTTGAAGAAGTGCCACGCAGAGATGGCTGAGATACCACTGAGAGATATTGTGCCACTGGAAGCGATTCAGCCGGAAAGTGATTTGACCTATGAGGAGAAACCAGTTAAGATTCTTGAGTATGCCAGCCGAGTTACCCGCAGTAAGATTATCAAGTTTTGCAAAATCCAATGGAGTCACCACACGGAAGATGAAGCCACCTGGGAGCGAGAGGAAGATCTACGGAAGGACCACTCCCACCTGTTTTCTAGCCAACCCGAATCTCGAGGGCGAGATTCATCTTAAGGGGGGTAGGTTTGTAACATCCCAAATTTTCAATTTGGAATGTTATACATAGATCATCATTGCATATCATATTTTATTGCATTTTGACAAATCCTCGATAAATCCTAAGCAACTCAAGGACCCTCGGAGAGAGTTGGGGATTTTCTCGAATTTTCATATTTGATCTTCATCAAATTATAAAACAAGGATTTTGGTTTTAATCATTTTCTCTCCGGAAAAATATTTCATTTAAAAATAAACGAGAGGAGAAAATATGACTTCTCCAAAACAATTGAAATACTGGAGGAAAAGTGTTAAAATCATTTATTGGAATTTATTCGGATTTTATTCGCAATTTTATTGCATTATAAAAATATTGCATGTTTTCAAAAATTTATTTTGTGTCAAAAAAATGTTCACCCTATTCTAGATTTTCTAACTAGGGGAAAATTTGTTTTATCTTTTTTGGACTTTTATTTATTTTTCTACGAATTTTTCCGCGGAACGTATTTAAAAAAAAAATTCGCCGCGCCCGACTGGGCCGAGCCCAGCCGAGCCAGGCCGCCGGCCCGCCCGCCGTCTCCTTCCCTGCGACGACGCCCGCCGCCGCCCGGTGTCCATGGCGAGCACGGGAACCCCGGTGCCCCCTTCCCCAAGCCGCCGAACCCCCCCCTTCTATATATACCCCCCTGCCTCCTCCTC
>NC_057802.1:190861659-190879278 GCF_018294505.1 Triticum aestivum
GCCGCCCGACCCCCGCCGCCCTCGCCGCCCCTCGCTGGAGCACGGGAGCCCCGCCGGAGCTCTGTCCCGACGAGGTAGACCTCGCCTCGTTTTGCCGGTTTTGTTTTAAAAAAAACCGTTCGTTTAAATAAAAAAACCCTAGATCGGTTTTTTCCGGTTTTGTTATTTTGTGACCGTTCACCGAACCGTTCGTTTTAACGAACGCGTTCGTCGGTTTTTCTCTGTTAACGAACGTCCATTCTTTAACCGTTCGTCCGTTTTTTTCTTTTTCGTCGGATTTTTCCGCGATTATCTCAGATTCGATTTCTGGTCGAATCTTCGTTTCTGCTTAACTTTTCGCTCGTTTATCGGAATCAGGCGATTCAAGCGCCTAGAGTTTCGTCTTGAAATTCTCTTTCCGTTTAACCTACTCAAACAAGTTTTTGCTACTGTAAAATTTGACCTAGATCCAGATTAGTAAACGAAGCCTGTTTCATTCGCAGTTTGACTTTCGTTGCTTCTTTCGAGTTGATTCTTTTTGCAAACCGGAGTTCTTAAGTTGAACTTTCTGGTTGGATCTTTCATTCGAGTTTTACCTGTGCATTAGATGAGTACTTATTGTTTGCTTGTTTGTTTGCGATAGAGTACCCGGAGTGTGCCGCTTGTTACTTCGAATTGCTAGGTTTCACGGATCATCAGCAAGGCAAGTAACACTTTGATCATACTTTCCATACCCAGTTTTATTGCATTAGATCTATTCCTCAAACACTTGCATGGTTAGGATCTAATTAAATTGTGGGAACTTTGGGAAGTAGTTGAGGTAGTACCTATTACCTGTTTTATTTATCAAACCCTTGGGAGTTACTTCTACGTTGCTATTATATTGCCATGCTATGCTCGTAGACGTGGATTGGGTTTGAGTGATATTCATGACAGATGTGAGATTGTTAATTATGGTTTACCTAAGGTGGCAACTAAAACTCACATCTGGGTGGATTGAGGCACCTAGAGAATCCAGTGTTGTCTGTTTGTATAAGGACCGCCACCCAGGCTCAAAGGGATCATAAGATTATTCATGCTAGAAACTTCCGTGTGCAGCCACAAGCTATTATGGGCTCTAGCATAGTTGAGTAGGTTACATAATCTCTTGAAGAGGTGGGCTAGCAGATGTAGGGGAAAGTAGGTGTACCGGTCCACCCGGAGTAAAGAGTGATTGTTCCTGAAAGATTGTGTCTCGGTCATCCGTTTCTCAAACGTCATGCAGTGCAAGAATCAAGCGGATGCGATCGAGTCTTGTGGGGAAATGTGCACAAACCTCTGCAGAGTGTACAAACTAATCATGGTTAGCCGTGTCCCCGGTTATGGAAACCTTGAGTATCTAGTACATGGATTATCAATTGAATCTCATCACCATGTTGCTTTAATTAATTTTGTTGGGTTAATGATGATTCTTAATTGGGATTGAGATGCTGTCAACCATCTCAATGTTTCACAACCACCATGATAGTTAAATAAAATTTATTCCTTTGCAGTAGGGAAAAATTCGCTTTTCGCAAAAACTGTAACCATAGAGCTTTCCACCAGCCATATATGCATGTAGTATAGCATTATCATTGTTCATTATTCTCTATGTGTTACTTTGCCAGCATATTCTATGTGCTGACCCGTTTTCGGGCTGCAACGTTTCATGTTGCAGACTTTTCAGATGACGAGTAAGGTGCCTTAGGTCATGGTCTTATACTCAGTGATGTCGCTGGAGTTGATGGACTCACTTATCTTCCAAGTCTTCCGCTGTTATCGTTATTAGATGGCCTTAAGCCATATTTATCATACTTAATCTCTTTGGAGATATTCGATGTAATAAGTGTGTGATTGCTACTCTGTTGTAAATCCTCCATTTGTACTGTGCGTGTCAGCATTACTGATCCAGGGATGACACTGGTGCACAGCAGCACAGACCATTTGAGGTCTGGTCGCTACAGGACTACTTCTTATTTTTCTATTTTTCTAAATATTCCAAAACGGAGAAAAATTGCCATTAGAACCGTTTTGGAGTCAGTTTACTTACCGTACCACATACCTATTCCTTTTCGGAGTCTGAAACGTTCTGGAAAGTGTCGCTTATGTATTCCTCTGGTGTTACGGTTTCAATAACATTGGTTTCAACATTTATAGGATTACCTGAGATATCATGTTTGATTCTTTCACCGTTCACCACCTTCGGATTTGTGCCTTCGAAGTTGTTGATTTTTATGGCACCGGAACGGTAGACCTCCTCGATAACATAAGGACCTTCCCATTTAGAGAGAAGTTTTCCTGCGAAAATTCTTAAACAAGAGTTGTATAGTAATACATAATCGCCTACATTAAACTCACGCTTTTGTATTCTTTTGTCATGCCATCTTTTAACTTTTTCTTTAAACAACTTGGCATTCTCATAGGCTTGGGTTCTCCATTCATCAAGTGAGCTAATCTCAAATGGCCTCTTCTCACCGGCAAGTTTGAAATCATAATTGAGCTCTTTAATAGCCCAATATGCCTTCTGTTCTAATTCAAGAGGTAAGTGACATGCTTTTCCATAAACCATTTTATACGGAGACATACCCATAGGATTTTTATATGCAGTTCTATAGGCCCATAATGCATCATCAAGTTTTTTGGACAAATTCTTTCTAGATCTATTAATAGTCTTTTGCAAAATTAATTTGAGTTCTCTATTACTCAATTCTACTTGACCACTAGACTGTGGGTGAGAAGGATGCAATTCTATGGTTAACATCATACTTGGCAAGCATTTTACGGAAAGCACCATGAATGAAATCTGAACTACCATCAGTAATTAGATATCTAGGGACTCCAAACCTCGAAAAAATAACTTCTTTAAGCATTTTAATAGATGTGTTATGATCATTGGAATAGCTTCTACCCACTTAGTAGCGTAATCAACAGCAACTAAAATATGTGTATATCCATTAGAGGCAGGAAACGGACCCATATAATCAAAGCCCCAAACATCAAATGGTTCAATAACGAGTGAATAATTCATAGGCATTTCTTGACGTCTACTAATATTACCAATTCTTTGACATTCATCACAAGATAAGACAAACTTACGGGCATCCTTGAAGAGAGTAGGCCAATAAAAACCGGATTGCAATACCTTATGTGCAGTTCTGTCTCCAGCGTGGTGTCCTCCATAAGCTTCGGAGTGACACTTGCGTAGGATCTGTTCCTGTTCATGCTTAGGTACACAACGTCTAATAATACCATCTACTCCTTCTTTATAAAGATGTGGGTCATCCCAAAAGTAATGTCTTAAATCATAGAAAAACTTTTTCTTTTGCTGGTATGTGAAACTAGGTGGTATAAATTTAGCAACAATGTAATTAGCATAATCAGCATACCATGGAGCAGTACGAGAAGCATTAATGACATTTAATTGTTCATCAGGAAAGCTATCATCAATAGGTAGTGGGTCATCAAGAACATTCTCTAACCTAGACAAGTTGTCTGCAACGGGGTTCTCAACTCCCTTTCTATCAATAATATGCAAATCAAATTCTTGTAGCAAGAGAACCTATCTAATAAGTCTAGGTTTAGCATCTTTATTTTCCATAAGGTATTTAATAGCAGCATGATGAGTGTGGATAGTTACTTTAGAATCAACAATATAAGGTCTGAACTTATCACAAGCAAATACAACTGCTAAGAATTATTTTTCAGTAGTAGCATAATTTCTCTGGGCATTTTCTAGAGTTTTACTAGCATATTGAATGACATTAATTTCCTATCAACTCTTTGCCCTAGAACAGCACCTACAGCATAATCACTAGCATCACACATGATTTCAAAGGGTAAATTCCAATCAGGTGGCTGAACAATAGGTGCAGACATCAATGCTTTCTTAAGTATTTCAAATGCTTCTACACAATCATCATCAAAAACGAAAGGTATATCTTTTTGTAATAAATTAGTCAGAGGCCGAGAAATTTTTGAGAAGTCCTTAATGAACCTCCTATAAAATCTGGCGTGACCGGGGAAACTTCTTATACCTTTGATGTCCTTGGGACATGGCATCTTTTCAAAAGCATCAACTTTAGCTTTATCAACTTCAATACCTCTTTTAGAAATTTTATGCCCCAAGACAATACCTTCATTAACCATAAAGTGGCACTTCTCCCAATTCAAGACAAGGTTAGTTTCTTCACATCTCTGCAAAACTCGATCAAGGTTGCTCAAGCAATCATCAAAAGAGGATCCATAAATGGAAAAATCGTCCAAGAAAACCTCATAAATCTTTTCACAAAAGTCAGAGAATATAGCCATCATGCATCTTTGAAAGGTAGCAGGTGCATTACATAAACCAAAAGGCATACATCTATAAGCAAAAGTACCGAAAGGGCAAGTAAAAGTGGTCTTAGCTTGATCATCAGCTGACACAGGTATTTGAGAGAAGCTGGAATAGCCATCTAGAAAGCAAAAATGTGTATGTTTGGATAACCTTTCTAGCATTTGATCAATGGATGGCAAGGGGTAATGATCTTTTTAGTAGCTTTATTTAATTTGCGGAAATCAATTACCATCCTATAACCTGTAATAATTATTTGCGGAATCAATTCATCTTTATCATTAGGAACAACAGTAATACCTCCCTTCTTAGGAACACAATGGACAGGACTTACCCACTGACTATCAGCAACGGGATAAATTATACCTGCCTCAAGGAGCTTTAATATTTCCTTTCTTACCACTTCTTTCATCTTAGGATTCAGCCTTCATTGGTGATCAATAACTGGTTTGGCATCTTTCCCGAAATTTATTTTGTGTTGACATAGAGTGGGACTAATGCCCTTAAGATCATCAAGAGTATATCCAATAGCAGCACGGTGCTTCTTCAGAGTTTTCAATAATTTTTCTTCCTCCTTCTCTGAAAGGTTAGCACTAATAATAACAGGATATATCTTCTTTTCATCAAGATAAGCATATTTAAGAGTATCAGGCAATGGTTTAAGCTCAAACACGGGATCACCCTTGGGTGGAGGAGGATCCCCTAGGATTTCAACAGGCAAGTTGTGTTTCAGAATAGGTCCCTGTTTAAAGAACACTTCATCTATTTCCCTTCTTTCATTCATAAACATATCATTTTCATGGTCTAGCAAATATTGTTCTAAAGGATCACTAGGAGGTACGGCAATAGAAGCAAGACCAATAATTTCATCTTTACTAGGCAACTCCTCTTCACGGTGTTGTCTACAAAATTTAGAAAAGTTAAACTCATGAGACATATCACCTAGACCAATGGTAACAACATCCTTTTCGCAGTCTATCTTAGCATTAACAGTGTTTAAGAAGGGTCTACCAAATATAATGGGGCAAAAGCTATCTTGTGGGGAACCAAGAACAAGAAAATCAGCAGGATATTTAGTTTTCCCACACAAGACTTCAACATCTCTTACAATTCCCATGGGTGAAATATTATCTCTATTGGCAAGCCTAATTGTAACATCAATTTCTTCTAACTCGGTAGGTGCAATATCTGCATAATTTCTTTGTATAAGTCAATAGGTATTGCACTAGCACTAGCACCCATGTCACATAAGCCATGATAACAATGATCTCCTATTTTCACAGAAATAATAGGCATGCCTACCACAGGTCTATGTTTATCTTTAGCACAAGGTTTAGCAATTCTAGCAGTTTCATCACAGAAATAAATAACATGCCCATCAATATTATCAGCCAAGAGATCTTTAACAATAGCAATATTAGGTTCAACTTTAACTTGCTCAGGAGGTGTATAAGTTCAAATATTGCTTTTACGAACCACAGTTGAAGCTTTAGCATGATCTTTTATCCTAACAGGAAAATGTGGTTTCTCAACATAAGCAGTAGGAACAATAGGATCACTATAAGTGATAGTCTTTTATTCAACTTTAATAGGTGCAGCTACTTTTACTTCTATGGGAGAATGATATTTAAACCACTTCTCCTTAGGAAGATCAACATGAGTAGCAAAAGATTCATAGAAGAAGCTACTATCTCAGAGTCAAGTCCATATTTAGTGCTAAATTTACGAAAAACATCGGTATCCATAAAAGATTTAACACAATCATACTTAGGTGTCATACCTGACTCCTTACCTTCGCCGAGGTCCCAATCTTCAGAGTTGCATTTAATTATTTACAATAAATCCCATTTGAATTCAATAGTCTTCATCATAAAAGAGCCAGCACAAGAAGTATCGAGCATGGTGCGATTGTTATCAGAAAACCAAGCATAAAATTTTTGAATAATCATTTCTCTTGAGAGCTCATGATTGGGGCATGAAAATAACATTAATTTAAGCCTCCCCCAAGCTTGAGCGATGCTTTCTCCTTCGCGAGGCCAAAAATTATATATATAATTATGATCACGATGAACACGATGCATAGGATAAAACTTCTGATGAAATTCCAATTTCAATCGTTTGTAGATCCATGATCCCATATGATCAGATAGCCTATACCATGTCAATGCATATCCCTTCAAAGATAAAGGGAAGACCTTCTTCTTAATAACATCATCGGGCATACCTGCAAGCTTAAATAATCCACAAACCTCATCCACATAGATTAGGTGCTCATCAGGATGTAATGTTCCATCTCCTACAAAACGATTAGCTAGCAGTTTTTCTAACATACCCGAAGGAATTTCAAAGTAGACATTTTCATTTTCAGTCGGTTTCAGTAGGTTGAGGAGCAACTCTTTGCTCTACTGGTCGGGGTGAAGATACCCCGAACAAGCCCCTCAGAGGATTACTTTCCATAATAACAAGTGACAGTAAATTTCAGCACACTATATAAATTTTTCCTTACCAAATTCCACCTAAAAAAGGCGCTTCACTCCCCGGCAACGGCGCCAGAAAAGAGTCTTGATGACCCACAAGTATAGGGTATCTATTGTAGTCCTTTCGATAAGTAAGAGTGTCGAACCCAACGAGGAGCAGAAGGAAATGATAAGCGATTTTCAGCAAGGTATTCTCTGCAAGCACTGAAATTATAGATAACAGATGGTTTTGTGATAAGATAATTTGTAACGAGCAACAAGTAACAAAAGTAAATAAAGTGCAGCAAGGTGGCCCAATCCTTTTTGTAGCAAAGGACAAGCCTGTACAAACTCTTATATAAAGAAAAGCGCTCCCGAGGACACGTGGGAATTATCGTCAAGCTAGTTTTCATCATGTTTATATGATTCGCGTTCGGTACATTGATAATTTGATATGTGGGTGGACCGGTGCTTGGGTGCCGTCCTTACTTGCGCAAGCATCCCACTTATGATTAACCCCTATTGCAAGCATCCGCAACTACAAAAGAAGTATTGAGGTAAACCTAACCATAGCATGAAACATATGGATCCAAATCAGCCCCTTACGAAGCAACGCATAAACTAGGGTTTAAGCTTCTGTCACTCTAGCAACCCATCATATACTTATTAATTCCCAATGCCTTCCTCTAGGCCCAAACAATGGTGAAGTGTCATGTAGTCGACGTTCACATAACACCACTAGAGGAGAGACAACATACATCTCATCAAAATATCGAACGAATACCAAATTCACATGACTACTAATAGCAAGACTTCTCCCATGTCCTCGGGAACAAACGTAACTACTCACAAAGCATATTCATGTTCATAATCAAAGGGTTATTAATATGCATATAGGATCTGAACATATGATCTTCCACCAAATAAACCAACTAGCACCAACTACAAGGAGTAATCAACACTACTAGCAACCTACAGGTACCAATCCTAGACTTAGAGACAAGAATTGGATACAAGAGATGAACTAGGGTTTGAGAGGAGATGGTGCTGGTGAAGATGTTGATGGAGATTGGCCCCCTCCCGATGAGAGGAGCATTGGTGATGATGATGGCGATGATTTCCCCCTCCCGAAGGGAAGTGTCCCCGGCAGAACAGCTCCGCCGGAGCCCTAGATTGGTTCAAGATTCCGCCTCATGGCGGCGGAGTCTCGTCCCGAAAGCTTGCTTCTGATTTTTCTTCGGATGAAAGACTTCATATAGCAGAAGATGGGCACCGGAGGGCCACCCGGGGTCCCACGAGGCAGGCGGCGCGCCCAGGGGGGTAGGGCGCGTCCCCCACCCTCGTGGCCAGGGTGTGGGCCCCCTCTGGTATTTCTTCCGCTCAGTATTTTTTATTATTTCCAAAAACAACTTTCGTGGAGTTTCAGGACTTTTGGAGTTGTGCAGAATAGGTCTCTAATATTTGCTCCTTTTCCAGCCCAGAATTCCAGCTGCCGGCATTCTCCCTCCTTATGTAAACCTTGTAAAATAAGAGAGAATAGGCATAAGTACTGTAACATAATGTGTAATAACAGCCCAAAATGCAATAAATATCGATATAAAAGCATGATGCAAAATGGACGTATCACGGTTCAGGGGTCCTCAGTTTTAAGATGAGCTGCAGTATTTTTAAGATCAGAATGTGCCATATGAGTGGAGTAGAAGATATTAATTGAGATAGACTTACTGGTACTAATTCACGAGGATCGTCACAACTATCAGCAGATTTGCAGATGGAGATCATGTGTCTGCAAACATAGTATCCACAAAGGTTGGTCTCTGTTTCTTGCTGAGGAGACTGAAATTTTTTGTACACAATTAGTCATGTATTTGTCCTGTTAGGAACAACCTAACCGGTGTTAGATGTATTATTTTTTCTTTGGACAAAATAGAAAGGGGTTTATTTAGAAGCTTGAACATTTGACTAGCGTAAGGAAAGGTATTTGCAGACTGTTGGATAAATTTTCTGAAAATAATGGATTTCGGTGTGTTACCGGAGAAACGATCTCGTGCTGCAGAGGTAGTTTCCTCTTGAACAGGTTCCCTGTTTTAGTTTCCCACAATGCAAGCACACTGCAAATGATGATGAATTTTGACAACATCAATTATTGAACCAGATATGAATGCAAATTAATTTCAACATCATAGAATTCAATACCTATCCAAGAATTGCTGAAGATGCGTCAGATCCTGAGCATTTGTTGACTCTCTGAGAGAACCGATGTAGTAAAATGTGTTCTTGTTTGGAACAATGAATACCAATATCTAGTGATTGCTACATATTAAGAAAGCCATGAACTTACGAATGATGTCGAAACTGAAAGACAATCAGTGTATGAGTGGTTGTTTACTTGACTTACCCTTCATGATATGGCTAGAGAAATGATTCTGCATGGGACGTGTTTTCAAAGATACGGACGACTGTGTTAACGGCCCAGTCCTGTCGGTCCTTTTCATGTAATGTTGTGCCATTTGCTAATGCAGGATCTATTAAATACACACTCTCACTTTGTCTTCTCTGCGCATTCAATCCCCTGAGAGGAATAAAATGCAGTTAGCTGTTTATCATTTACAGCCTTGTATGGAGAGTTGATCAGAGTTTGTTAAGTACTTACAAAATCACGCATCTAACAAGAGTGACATCGAGCACGTTGAAGTTGAAGAAGAGATGTAAGTCCTCGAAACTCACAATGATGGAACCAGCATCGTGTCAGAAATGATCTCTGTTGTAGTGGACTAGCAAATGGTGATGACCTTCTAACATTTGATCCATGCAATATTCATGTAACTCGCGGCAACTGGAGCTGCACTCATCAAAGTATTCGCCAACAAGAAATGGCTGACCATGGACGTAATTGTGTGCTTCAAGCACGTCTGCTTTTCTTTTAGCAAGCAACAATTCTACATCTACATCATCCATGGCATCAGAAATAATATTACTCCCCAATTCGAACAAGCTGTTGTTAATTTGGTTCTGGGTGATGAGTGCTTTAAGTAAGAGGCAATCGTTCTCTTTCCTCTTCAGTTTCCCGCTGCGCTTCCTCGTGGTCGTGGGTCTAGCCTTTTTGGCCACTTCGTTCTTGGTACTTGAAGCATTTCTGGTAGAATGTCTAGTTGCCTGCACAGTAGACTGCCGAGCAGACGATGAAGCTTGGACGGACTTCTTAGCAGACTGTTTATCTATGCCAGACCGCTGAGCTGGCGGTGCTGTAGTGACGGACTGCTGGGTTGTAGGAGCAGAGGCATCGGACTGTTGACTATGCATTGAAGAAATGTCGGGTTTCTGCGCAGGTGGTGCCAACTTGTCGGTGTGCTGAGGAGGCCGTGCCAACGCGTTGGTTTGCTGAGCAGGAAGTGCTGACGCATTGGTATGCTGATCACGCGCCTGCGGACCGACGGACTGATGAGCAGTCGGTTCTAGACCTACAGACTGCTTGGCAGGCGGTTCCGAAGCATCAGACTGCTTAGCAGTCTGTTCCACCAGGTTGGTCTGCTGAGCATGTGCTGCAGCTGGGTCTCCCCCCGCTGCTTCAGCGGCCGGCATCTGAACCGGTGGTGCGTCATCAGCAGTTGTAGGCCTTGCCACTGGCTGCTTTGGGGCGGAGGATGACATGGCCTGTACGCCACAAAGTCGGTCCGGCTGATCACAGGTTGATGCATCAGCCCGCGAGAGCTGCTCTGGCAAGGAGAGCGTCACCGGTTGAGGGGCAACAGTGGTTGCTCTTGGCGGGGCTTTAGGAATCTCATCGATGAACTCTATTTCCTTCCGTGGCCACTGGATGTGATGTAACAGTGTTTCTCCCAAGGTCCTTTGCTCGTCGAAGTCTCCTAGGACATTCTTCAGGGCAAATTCATTGAATCCAGGCTTTACTTCAGTCACGTAGCACTTCACACAACCCGGCTTCAATGGCACATTGTCCAAGAAGAGGCCATCTTCCAAGAAGGGTGGAAAAACCCAGGCTGTTGCACATTTTAATGTACCTTCATAATGTGTAAGCACGCCCTTCAATCTGTCTGTCATTCCAGATAGATCAGATATAGCATCATCACGAGCAGCTGCAGCCTCAGTGTCGCTGGGGTCAGTTGATGCATAGCTACTCTTGTGCAGTGTTGTCGCATAATAAGCAGCATCATCCATGCCCGCCTCCCCTCCCATCTGTTGGCTATCTGTCAGTGTTAGAGTCTTCTGCATCACCATCATTGACTCCTCAATATCCTTTCAAACAGCCGGATAAATCTCCTTGAACTTTTCAAACAATGCATTCTGCTTCATTTCACTCCTCGCTTTTTTCATGCTGAGCCTCTCTTCTTTGCTGAGTGTGAAAGCCCTCTTGTGCGGGACATTAACACCTATACCCCTTGCACGACCAGGGGGCTCTTTTGTGTCTAGAGCAATGGACAGAATGTCACATGGATCTGATTTCCTATAGAACCTTCTAGGGATCTTGGAAGCCTCTACCATCACTTCATACAGTTTGGCGTCACGTGTGTTTTCAAAGTAATAAGTTCCGTCATCACGCCTCTTTGCATGTGCCCGCAAGTAGTCTCTGGTGCGTTTGCCCTTGATTTCACTAAAGGCCGGACTCCCACCCGCCGCTACTGCTTCTTTGTCCTCCTGTTCCCATATCAGTTTCATGCCGTAGTATCCTGCCACACCCATACGGTGGGGGTGTATGTTCTTCTTCTGAAGTTCCGATTGCTTGAAACTCTTCGCAGCAAAATCTAGAGTTGCCCTGACCCTTTTGAATTCTGCCCAGTCTGCCTTTGTAATTTGGGGGTATGCGGGGATTGGGTCCTTGCCTTCACTCAAGTACTTCTTGTACATCACGTGCTTCCAGTTTCTCCAAGCATCCCTAGCCTTCTTCAGTGCAGCGTGTTCCACCTGCATTCTCCACTGCTCTGGAACATTGAAGTGATCCATGATCTCCCGGACTATCCTTCGCCGTGTTTCTGTGTCAACCTTCCGAAACCCTAGCAGATTAATGTTGAACCTTGCCCTGCCAACAAATCCACACACACTCCTGAACCTCATGCGTGTTTATCTGGTTTAGTTGGAGCCCGGGACTTTAAATCAATCTCGGTTACTTCATATAAACCTTTAGGCTGGTGTGTGGCCTTCCTTGGAGTGTTCCTCCGTGTCCTGACCGGAAGGGTAATTGCGGCAGCTCTATCCCGTTCAAGACTAATTGATCCCTCACAATCTGCTGAAGACCTAGGGTTGTCCGAATCAGATGAAGATACATGGCCTGAATGAGTGATGTCGCTGCTACTCGGCATCTACAGAGAACACATGCAAAACTCAGGAAAGGAGGATAAGCATAAAACTAACAACTTGGTATCAAGCTTTCTAAACATGCCATGCAATAATTTAGAAAATGTACGGCTAATTTGTTAAGTTTGTGTGACTCGGGCGCCCGTGATCTGTAAATAGACTGTAACGTATTGGAACAAATACAGCTTATATGTAGTAAGGAAGGTAGATAATGAACATATATACGCTCTCCGTTATTTTATAGCCAATTTGGGAACAAACAAAATGAAATTGGAAGAGGGATTGCGAGGAAATATGCCTCACCGCGATGGAGAGCAGTAACTAACAGGCTTCTTAATGCAAACCCGGCCGGACCATAGGAGAGGCGAGGGTTACTGCATCGATATGCTCGAGGGTGGCTGGCGAGCAAACGAAGACGGCGAGGCGCGGGCCGCCCCGTGTTGGGAACGGCAGTGGAGGTAGGCTTGACACCGAAGAGCGAGCACACGGCCGGGGTGAGCACGGCGGCGCCGGAGAGGGTTCTGCTGTGGATCTGGGGGAGGGGGGAGCTGGCAAAGGAGATTGGGTGGACTAGTTGAGTGAAACGCGGGCGGACGGTGGGGGGTGTTGGCAGCCTAGGTGAAAAGGGTGAAAAATATCCCTAGCCGCCGCGCGCGCGGAAAGGCCTATGCAAACGGTTGCCTCTAAGCGCTCATGTGCACAAACAGAATAATTTCGTTTGAAATGAAGACATACTAATTTTGAAATGAAGACGTGAGTTCATCGTTTCTCATCTAAATTTTTCGCACGTAAACCAATCACAATTTTACCACGGGTTTGATTTGCTGGCGCATTTCAGGTCTCGTGTGCTATATGTAAGACATTTTTTGGCATTTACCATGCATGTTTGCATATAAATCAATTCCTAGCCGGACTGCATTTCCTGTCGAAAGGGATGAGGATTGTCGTTCGATCTGGGAGCATCCAACGGTGCCGATGTACGATCCGTGGGGTTTGGGTTCTGGCCAATCAGAACGCACGACTCAGATCGCACGCGCAGCGAGGGGGGCATCGGCCACGGTTTGGTAGGCACACGGCTTTCGTGTGTGAACCGTGTGCTATTTGAAAACATTTTTTGGGGAGGGGCTATTTGAAAACATGTACATGTGTTTTGGAAAGGGATGAGGATCGCCGTTCGATCAAGGAGAATCCAACGGTGCAGACGTACGATCCGTGGGGTTTGGGTTCTGGCCAATCAGAACGCATGACTCAGATCGCGCGCATGGCAGAGGGGTGGGGGGTACATCCGCCACGGTTTAGTGGACACACGGCTTTCGTGAGTGAACCGTGTGCTCTTTGAAAACATTTACATTACCTAACATGAGTTCATCATTTCGCCTCCAATTTTTTTCCACGGTAAGAAATCATGAGCATAGTGGAGAGTGTCATATACTAGTATCATGAATATACAGTACATATGATACTACCTTTAATTAATTATAGCGCATAGTATAATACAAAGAGTATAGTATATCATATATATATATATATCATATTTATTGCCATGCATGACACAAATTAGCATCGCATTTAACATGATACGGTATCTACCTACTATATGTTACTCTAACCCTCTTTATATATATTTAATTCTTTGCCACATCAGCATATATACTTGCTATTTCCGAGTGCATGATATCGTCGGCTATGATACCACCACTATGGCCAGCCTTATATAGGGAGTATCATATAGTACTATATATATAGTATCATGCATATGATACTAGTGTATGATACTACGTGCGTAACTTCATAGTGCATATATACTATCATAGAGTAGTACTGGCTCCCTCTGTAAACTAATATAAGAGCGTTTAGATTACTAAATAGTGACCTAAACGCTCTTATATTAGTTTACGGAGGGAGTATATATCATAGCCATGCATGACACAAAGTAGTATAGCATTTATTATATATATATATATATGTTACGGTATCTACCTATGTTACTGCTTCTTTGCCACATCATCATATTTTCTATTCCCGGGTGCATGATACCGTCTATGATATACCCCCACTATGGCCACCCTAATAAAGCTGGTCGTAATATGGGAGTATCAAGCGGTATGATGCATGCCAACTAGACTTTTTGGATGATGTGGCACACAGTTAAATGATGAAAGAGAGGGTGTGTGGTATCATATCATGATACCGTATCATATTAAATGTTGTACTACTTTGTGTCATGCATGGTAATTAATAAGGAACCTAAGATACTAACTCATGATACTATGCATGCGCGCATTACGGAGGTATTGCCGATCATATACTAGTATCATGCATATATACTCCCTCCTTTATGGTTTATAGGCTTGTCTCAACATTTTAGTTTTTCCATTTTATAAGGCTCAATTTGGTTGTTCCCCATCACAT
Organism: Triticum aestivum; assembly: GCF_018294505.1. NCBI lineage: Eukaryota > Viridiplantae > Streptophyta > Magnoliopsida > Poales > Poaceae > Triticum > Triticum aestivum. The sequence continues at coordinate 190,876,165 of NC_057802.1, forward strand.
GTCTAGATTCCAAGGTGCATTAAATCATTGCATGCAAGTATTAAGAGAAAGTTGACCAATGCATGTACTTTATATATGCATGCATGCTGCAATTAATACATTGGAAAACATATATTTTTTGGGAAAACAAAAGCATTAATTGGGTGTTCTTGCAAACTACAAAAGCTATTCCACCACTCATCATCTACCTTGGTTGGTGAGATTTTTGAATTGAGCCCTATAAGGCTGGTTGTAATGGGGAGTATCATATATATATACTAGTAGTATCAGACTAGTCACAGTGGGGAGTAACTTAGAGTAGTAACATGCATATGTTACTACTCTATGTTACTACCTCCATAGTGGGTAGTAACATATGTGTTGTGTCATGCATCACTTCATTCATTAGGTTATAGACTCATCTTTTCTTGATATGTGTGATGTTACAGTAACTAGCTATGTTACCATATGTCTCTCTTTCTTCATTAATTACATGCCACATCATCTATTTTGCCTAGATAAGTGTGATGTTACCACCTATGTTACTCCCATTGTAGGTAGTCTCATGCATATACATGATAGTGTAGCTAGGATACTAATGTGACGCCCCCGATTTGACCGTACACTAATCATGCACGCAAATGTGTACGATCAAGATCAGGGACTCACGGGAAGATATCACAACACAACTCTAAAACATAATTAAGTCATACAAGCATCATAATACAAGCCAGGGGCCTCGAGGGCTCGAATACAAGTGCTCGATCACAGACGAGTCAGCGGAAGCAACAATATCTGAGTATAGACATAAGTTAAACAAGTTTGCCTTAAGAAGGCTAGCACAAACTGGGGTACAGATCGAACGAGGCGCAGGCCTCCTGCCTGGGATCCTCCTAACTACTCCTGGTCGTCGTCAGCGGCCTGCACGTAGTAGTAGGCACCTCCGTTGTCGTAGGTGTCGTCGTCGACGGTGGCGTCTGGCTCCTGGACTCCAACATCTGGTTGCGACAACCAGATAGATAGGAAAGGGGGAAAGAGGGAGAGAAGCAACCATGAGTACTCATCCAAAGTACTCGCAAGCAAGGAGCTACACTACATATGCATGGGTATATGTGTAAAGGGGCATATCGGTGGACTGAACTGCAGAATGCCAGAATAAAAGGGGGATAGCTAGTCCTGTCGAAGACTACGCTTCTGGCCATCTCCATCTTGCAGCAGGTAGAAGAGAGTAGATTGAAGTCCTCCAAGTAGCATCGCATAGCATAATCCTACCCGGCGATCCCCTCCTCGTCGCCCTGTTAGAGAGCGATCACCGGGTTGTATCTGGCACTTGGAAGGGTGTATTTTATTCAGAATCCAGTTCTAGTTGTCATAAGGTCAAGGTACAACTCCGGGTCGTCCTTTTACCGAGGGACACGGCTATTCGAATAGATAAACTTCCCTGCAGGGGTGCACCACATAACCCAACACGCTCGATCCCAGTTGGCCCGACACACTTTTCTGGGTCATGCCCGGCCTCGTAAGATCAACACGTCGCAGCCCCACCTAGGCTCAACAGAGAGGTCAGCACGCCGGTCTAAACCTATGCACGCAGGGGTCTGGGCCCATCGCCCTATGCACACCTGCACGTTGCGTACGCGGCCGGAAGCAGACCTAGCCCCCTTAATACAAGCGCGAGCTTACGGTCCAATGCGGCGCACGCCACTCAGTTGCTGACGTCAAAAGAGCTTCGGCTGATACCACGACGTCGGGATACCCATAACTACTCCCACGTAGATGGTTAGTGCGTATAGACCAAATGGCCAGACTCAGATCAAATACCAAGATCTCGTTAAGCGTGTTAAGTAACCGCGAACGCCGACCAGGGCCAGGCCTACCTCTCACCTAGGTAGTCTCAACCTGCCCTGTCGCTCCGCCACAAAGATCCACTCGTGGGTACTCCTACGAGCCGACCCGACTTTAGTCATCTCATGTGTCATGTATATAGTATATAAGTATATACCCGTGATCACGCCCAGGTGATCACGGCCCGATAGTATAGCACAGCAGACGGAGAAGAATGTAGGGCCACTGATGGAAATCTAGCATCCTATACTAAGCATGTAGGATTGCAGGTAAAGGTAACAACAGTAGTAGCAAGGATAGGCTATGCATCAGGATAGGGTATCGAAAGCAGTAACATGCTACACTACTCTAATGCAAGCAGAATAGAGAAGAGTAGGCGATATCTGGTGATCAAGGGGGGGGGCTTGCCTGGTTGCTCTGGCAAGTAGGAGGGGTCGTCGACTCCGTAGTCGAACTGGGCAGCAGCAGTGTCGGTCTCGTAGTCTACCGGAGAGAAGAGGGGGGAAGAAACAGTAAACACAATGCAAACATAAGCATGACGATGCGTGACATGAAAATGAGCGGTGCTAGGTGTGTCCTAACGCGACAGTAGGTGGTACCGGTGAAGGGGGGGAACATCCGGGAGGTATTCCCGATGTTTCGCGTTTTCGGTCAGACGGACCGGAGGGGGAAAGTTGCTAGTTCGATATGTTAGGGAGGTGTGGTGGACGAACGGACTGCGTATTCGGATTCGTCTCGTCGTTCTGAGCAACTTTCATATAGAAAACATTTTCATCCGAGTTACGGTTTAAAAGATATGAATTTTCAAAGTTTATTTGAATTTCTGGAATTATATGAATTAAGCAAAAATGAATTATGACGTCAGCATGAGGCAATGCTGACGTTAGCAGGTCAACAGGTCGGCTGACCAGTCAAACCAGACAGGTGGGTCCAGTGGGACCCACATGTCAGCCTCTGTTAGTCTAATATTAATTTAAACTAAACTAACAGTCTAATTAGAGGGGTGGGCCCCATATGTCAGTGAGTGATTAGTTAATCTAATTATTTTTATTTATAAAACATTTTTCTTTTTCTTTTTGTTTTTAATTTTTTTGCGGCGGGGCCCGCATGTCAGTGGCTGGGCCTGCCCAGTCAGCACGTTGACTGGGTGGACCCAGTCAACGGGGCCCACGGGGCCCACTGGCAGTGGCACTGGGGGGGCCAGGCCAGCCACGTCGGCGGCCGGCACCGGAGCAACTCCGACGAGCCAAACGCGGCGGCGCGGCTCGGGAGGGGCGCGGGTTTCGCGCA
>NC_057802.1:190879506-190880167 GCF_018294505.1 Triticum aestivum
ACAGGGGGCCTGCGGGGTCGTGGCTGGGCGCGTTCGACGCGGCTCGGCGCCGCGCGTCCAACGGTGGTGGCCGGAGCGGCTGGAACGGGCGGGGGCGAGCGCTACGAGCTCGCCGGCGGCGAAGTGCTTCGGGCTGGGGCGGGTGCGGCGTTAGAGCGCGCGAGCGGCCGAACTAACTAGCTAGGCGGGTGCGGCACGATGCGGTCGAGCTAACGGGTCTACGCCCATGACCAAATGGTCACCGGAGACCCGCCGGCGATGAGCTCCGCGGCGCGGCGTTCGGGCGCGCGTGGGGAAGAAGCTAGGGGGCGCGCGAGAGAGAAAGGACAGGGGAGGAGGGGGGAGAGGCTCACCGCGCGGCACACGGAGGCCGGTGAGAGGCTTAGGAGCAGCAGGTCGGCGCCGGGGAAGAAGGGGGTCGCCGGCGTCCGAAGTTGAAGACGAGCTCGGTGTGCTCGCTGTAGGGGCTCCGGTCTCCAACGGGCTGCACCAGACGAAGCAGCGGGCGACGGCGGTCCTTGGAGACAATGTGGGGCGGCGAGGTGGGCACGGTGGCCGTGTGAACGACGGTGAACGGCGGCGATCGCGTCGGGCGTGGGGAAGGAGAGAGCGGCGCGGATCTGGGGGGGAAGAGAGAGGCGCAGGGGCCGAGAGGTGAGCG
>NC_057802.1:190880319-190889743 GCF_018294505.1 Triticum aestivum
CGGCGAGGTGGTGCGGCGGGGACTGCCCCTGTTCCGACCCCGGTCGGGGGAATAGGGAAGGGGGCGAGTGGGAGAGGTGGGCTGGGCCGGGGGTCGGCCCAGTTGGGCCAGGGGTCTAGTGGGGGGGCCTTCTCCCCTTTTCTTTTTCTTTTTCTGTGTTCTTTTGCATTTTCTTTTTATTTGTTTAATTTCTTTTCTGTTTTATTTCATTTAAAAGTATTTAGGTATTTTATAAAAATGTGTTTTCTCCACCATAATTACCAATGTATTATTTGGCACCCACCGAACAATTTTGTTTAAAATTTTGAAAACTTTTATTTTCCACTTTAATTTTAATTGAAGTTTGAATTAGGAGTTTGAAAAGAAATGTGATTCCAAATGTGATCATGCCCTGTTTAGCAACATGATTAGCTTAATCACAGAGAGTTACTGTAGCATGATCCTCAGGGTGTTACAAATCTCCTCCACTACAAGAAATCTTGTCCCGAGATTTAGGAGGTAGAAGTAAACAGTGCGGGGTATTCTTCGCGCAGACGATCCTCTCGTTCCCAAGTGGCCTCATCTTCAGAATGGTGCGACCACTGGACTTTCAGAAACTTGATCGCCTTCTGACGTGTGCGGCGTTCAGCTTGGTCGAGAATGCGGACCGGATGCTCCTTATAGGAGAGGTCTTGCTGCAATTCGAGCACTTCATGATCCACAGCTCGGATTGGATCCTTGAAGCAACGGCGGAGCTGTGACACATGGAACACATCGTGAACCTGAGAAAGGTTCGGCGGTAGCTCCAGTTGGTATGCCACTTTTCCACGCCTTTCGAGAATAGTGAATGGGCCAATATAGCGAGGAGCTAGTTTGCCCTTGATCCCAAAGCGGTGAGCACCCTTCATAGGTGTGACTCGAAGATAAGCCTTTTCGCCAGGTCGATAGACCATGTCTTTATGATGACGATCATACTGACTCTTCTGACGTGACTGAGCAGTCTTGAGATTCTCGTGAATAATGCGGACTTGTTCTTCGGCATCTTGGATAATATCCGGACCGAAGAGTGGACGTTTCCCAGTTTCTGACCAGTTCAGAGGGGTTCGGCACTTTCGTCCATACAACACTTCGAAGGGGGCCATCTTCAGACTAGCTTGATAGCTATTATTATAAGAGAACTCAGCATACGGGAGAGATTCCTCCCATTTCTTGCCGAAGGAAATAACGCAAGCTCGAAGCATGTCTTCGAGAACTTGATTGACGCGTTCAACTTGTCCTTGCGATTGAGGATGAAACGCAGTACTGAATGACAGATGAGTTCCCATAGCTTCTTGGAAACTTGCCCAGAATCTTGAAGTGAATAAGCTGCCACGGTCTGAGCTGATAACCAATGGAATACCGTGGAGTGAAACAATCCTGGACATATAGAGCGTTGCCAACTGGTTAGCAGTGATCGTTTCTTTGACCGCCAGGAAATGTGCAACTTTGGAAAGCCGGTCAATGACGACAAGAATAGCATCATTACCTTTCTGTGATTTGGGAAATCCAGTGACGAAGTCCATCTCAACATGGTCCCATTTCCATTCAAGAATAGGGATAGGTTGCAGAGTTCCAGCAGGCCTTTGATGTTCTGCTTTGATACGACGGCAAACGTCACACTCAGCAACATAACGAGCAATGGCTTGCTTCATATTAGACCACCAGAATCTCTGACGGATGTCTTGGTACATCTTTGTGCTACCAGGATGGATACATAGAGGCGTATCATGAGCTTCTTTCATAACTTCCTGTGTCATATCCAGGTTTTTCTCTGCACATGGCACCACTAGGCGGCCCTTGAAGTATAGGGTGCCATCTTCAGCAATGGTGAAGGATGAGGGCTTTCCTTCTGCGAGGTAGCGCTTAATCTTGTGGGCTTCAGGGTCATACTTCTGTAGTCTTTTGATGCTATCCACGAGATCTGGTTTAGCAACTAGGGTATTGAGGGAACCCTGGGTAACAACATGGAGGTTCACCTTGCCAAACTCCTTAGGAGGGGGAGTGAGTGCACCCGAAGGAACAATATGTAGGTTCAGCTTCCTGAATTTTTCAACAAGCGAGGGATGAACTTTATGAACTTGGAGGTGGTTGCAGTAAGACTTGCGGCTCAAGGCATCAGCCATTACATTAGCCTTGCCTGGCGTATAGGAAATACCCAAGTCAAAGTCTGCAACAAGCTCCATCCATCTCTGCTGACGGAGGTTCAGATTTGGCTGAGTAAACAGATACTTCAGGCTTTGGTGGTCAGTGAAGATCTCGCAACGATTACCGAGAGGGTAATGTCGCCACTGCTTCAGCGCATGAATGACAGCAGCAAGTTCGAGGTCGTGAACTGGGTAGTTCTCTTCATGAGGGCGCAATTGTCGAGAGGCATAAGCAATCACTTTGCGGTCTTGCATTAGGACACAGCCTAATCCTTGACGGGAAGCGTCGCAGTAAATGCAAAGTCCTTCTTAGTATCAGGTGGAGCTAGAACTGGAGCAGAAGTCAACTTGTCTTTGAGTGCCTGGAAACTTTCCTGACACTTGTCTGTCCATTGGAACTTGACACCCTTATGCAATAGGTTAGTCAGAGGCCTGGCGATCTTAAAGAAGTTCTCGACGAATCGACGGCAATAGCTGGCGAGACCGAGAAAACTTCTGACTTGCTTAACGTTCTTGGGAGGAGTCCAATCAAGAATAGCCTGACTCGCTCGGGGTTGACGGCAATACCATCCTTAGAGATGACATGCCCAAGATAGGTTACTTCCGGTAGCCAGAATTCACATTTGGAGAACTTGGCATATAGTTGATGTTCTCGTAGCTTTTTCAGCACAAGTCGAAGATGTTCAGCATGTTCTTCTTCGTTCTTGGAAAATACCAGGATATCATCCAGATAAACCACGACGAACTTGTCGAGGTAATCCATGAATGTATAGTTCATCAGATGAGAGAAGGTGGCTGGAGCATTGGTTAAACCGAAAGACATGACGGTGTACTCGTATGAACCATAGCGAGTCACGAAGGCGGTCTTTGGGATATCCTCTTCGCGAACACGGATCTGGTGGTAGCCCAACCTCAAGTCGAGCTTAGAGAACACTGACGAACCCGCCAGTTGATCATACAGATCATTGATCCGAGGAAGACGGTATTTATTCTGAATGGTAGCTTGGTTTATAGGACGGTAGTCTTGAACTAACCGGTTTGTCCCATCCTTCTTCTTGACAAAGAGAGAAGGTGCTCCCCAAGGAGAGCAACTTGGGCGAATGAATCCTTTGCAAAGAGATTTGTCGATTTCCTCTTTAAGCTCAAGGAGTTCATGCGGCGGCATTTTGTAGGGTCGCTTGGCTATAGGAGTGGTGCCTGGTTTCAAGTTGAAGATGAATTCGACAGCTCTAGCAGGGGGAATCCCTGGAAGTTCTTCAGGGAAGACGTCGAGGAATTCACGCACGACGGGAATGTTTTCAATGCCCTCGAGTGGTGCAGCGTTCAATGCATTCAATGCATAGAACCTTGCCTCGGCATTTTGCACCAGATTAGCTTGGTAAGCAACTATTTCATCTGAAGGGTGTAGCAGATGGACGGTTTTAGTGGCGCAAACTATAGAAGCAGTATGCGCTTTCAGCCAATCCATACCCAAAATGAGGTCGATGTTAGACGACTTCAGGATAATGGGAGAGGCATAGAATTCCAGCCCTTCGATTTCCACGGGGACATCGATGCCAACCAAGGAGGTTTGACACTGTCCCACGGGGGTTTTGACTAATACAGAGGTGTTCATCTCCTCACATTTAACGTCATGCTTGTATGCAAAATCTTCTGACATGAATGAATGCGATGCACCTGTATCGAATAAAACGGATGCTGGTACTGAATTTACGAGGAGTGTACCCATCACAGTAGCAGGCTGGTCTTGAGCTTCGTTGAGATCAACGTGGTTGGCATGAGCACGACCATAAGACTTAGCATTGTTGTTGCGGGGCTGATTGTTACCACGGCCAGTTGCTGGGAGGGCAAGTTGATTCTGATTCTGATGGCAGTCCCTGGCACGGTGACCTGGTTGTCCACACTTGTAGCACAGACCATTATTGGGAGTGGGAACAGGAGCTTGGGCTGGTGGAGCTGGAAGTCTTGACTGCCTGGATGGTGGTGGAGGCAGACGAGGTGCAGCATATGTCTGCCTTGGGGCAGATGCATTTGGACGGTACATGCTGCTCGGGATCCATATCTTACGCTTCTGTGAAGGCGAGCCCGAAGATGAGCCTGTGTCACGGTTGCGTCTGTGAGAGCTCTGGTATTCCTACAGACCAGTTTCGACATTGATGGCCTTGTTCACCAAGGTGGCGAAATCAGCAAAGTCATGCACTAGAAGTGCGAGCTTGATGTCAGCTTGAAGGCCATCACGGAACTTCTCCTGTCTGCGTGCATCAGTTGCAATGTCTTCTTCAGCATAGCGGGACAAGTCCAGAAACTCCCGCTGATAAGCTTCGACAGTTTTGTTGCCTTGGGTGAGGTTGCGGAACTCACGCTTCTTCCGGTCCATGACTCCTTGAGGAATGAAGCGGGCACGGAAAGCAGCTTGGAAGTCTGGCCATGTGATGATTGTTCCAGCTGGCAGAGTACGCCTGTGGCTGTCCCACCATTGAGCTGCGGGTCCCTTCAAGAAGAAGGAAGCAAAGGTGACATAGCTGGCAGGGACTACATCAGCAGACTCCATCTCATAGGTGATGTCACGGAGCCAGTCATCAGCATCCAGGGGCTGAGTTGAGCTGCGGTAGATGGTTGGGTTGAGGCGTATGAAATCTTGAAGAGTCACTTGAGCTGGCTGCTGGTTCATATTGGGGCGAGGAAACTGAGCCATCATATTTTCCATGAATTGGCGGTTCAGTTCAAACTGTTGGATCATACCAGCCATGTACTCAGGTGGTGGTGGGGCATTGCCACCACGACCACGACCACCTGGTCTAACCATCCTGCTGATATATAACAGGGGTAGTTCAGCATTGAGAAATATGCAATGACAAGAATCATTCATGATGAAACATGCATAAAGAAAGGAGCACGAGAGCTACTACATAGTAGTTGGCATAGCTTACAAAAGGGGTCATGCATAGAGTTCAGTACACAGAGTTCAGTACATAGACTAAACATCATAGGCGGCACACAGGCTCGCGGCGAATGCATCTAACACTGTAAGCAAGCCTACATCAGTCCCAAGAGGTACTGTGGAGGTAATCGTAGCCCGACAGCTGGTAGTGAGGCAACGGATAGCCCTCCACGTCAGCAGACTGGGGGCCGCGGATACTCAGGTGTAGAGCCCGACGCTCAGGTGGCAGAAGAGGACCAAGTGCGGGAGAGTAGCCTCCCACCTCTGGCCAACCGACACCGTGGGGCATCACGGTCCTGGCTGGGTAGATCGCAGTACGCGGTACCTGTCTAGATCGGACAAAGGGGTGCAGCAGCGTCAGAGCACGGTAAAGGTGCTGACGGGTGGTGTACATCTCGTGGCGAAGAGCGCGGTTAGCTCGATCCAGCCCATCAGCATGCAGAACCAGGTGATGATGGTAGAAGGGCTCTCGGGTGACAGTGGAGTAGGCAGCAGTATAGTATCCCTCCGCACCAACATCAGATGCGATAGCAATGTGCCTGAAAGGGGAGGTGTCCAACTCCTGATACTCTCCACGAAGACGTGTCAGAGCAGCATAGGCAGCATCGTGGACAGCCATATCGATGGTCACACCAACACCATGTGCGGTGTGCAGCACAGTAGTGGAGTCGTACTCCCGAGAGTAGAGGTGGATGATGGCACGGTACTGCTCCTGGTTAAAGTCCTGGTACTCCTCGTAGACGGTGTACTCAGGGTGCCAGCGATAACCCAGATAGGTCATCATCTCAGCTAGCACCGCGGGTGATCCCGAGGCACCAATGCCCGTCGTGTGGCGCATGACCTGCCTCGTGGGTTCCATCTGAAAGCAAAGACGTTTCAAAGGAGTCAAATGACAGTGTGTGAATTGTTCAAAATACTATTCTAAGAACAACTATGGCTTATCCAACTTTGGGGTGAATGCGGTCACGGGATCCTAGTGTTAAAGTTAGTAAATTCGTTTAACCCGAGTAGAAGAGAGTTCAGAGTCCCAGAGTAAAGGTCGAGGAGTAAAAGATCCTAGTACCACCCAATGGCGACGTGGGCCCGTAAGACACACAGCCATGTTAGTAAAAGTTTGGTAATGTCTAGACTCGACTTCGGCCAAGGAGTGTAGAAAGGGGGATTCCTACAGGCAGTCGGCTCTGATACCAACTTGTGACGCCCCCGATTTGACCGTACACTAATCATGCACGCAAATGTGTACGATCAAGATCAGGGACTCACAGGAAGATATCACAACACAACTCTAAAACATAATTAAGTCATACAAGCATCATAATACAAGCCAGGGGCCTCGAGGGCTCGAATACAAGTGCTCGATCACAGACGAGTCAGCAGAAGCAACAATATCTGAGTACAGACATAAGTTAAACAAGTTTGCCTTAAGAAGGCTAGCACAAACTGGGGTACAGATCGAACGAGGCGCAGGCCTCCTGCCTGGGATCCTCCTAACTACTCCTGGTCGTCGTCAGCGGCCTGCACGTAGTAGTAGGCACCTCTGTTGTCGTAGGTGTCGTCGTCGAATGTGGCGTCTGGCTCCTGGACTCCAACATCTGGTTGCGACAACCAGATAGATAGGAAAGGGGGAAAGAGGGAGAGAAGCAACCGTGAGTACTCATCCAAAGTACTCGCAAGCAAGGAGCTACACTACATATGCATGGGTATATGTGTAAAGGGGCATATCGATGGACTGAACTGCAGAATGCCAGAATAAAAGGGGGATAGCTAGTCCTGTCGAAGACTACGCTTCTGGCCATCTCCATCTTGCAGCAGGTAGAAGAGAGTAGATTGAAGTCCTCCAAGTAGCATCGCATAGCATAATCCTACCCGGCGATCCCCTCCTCGTCGCCCTGTTAGAGAGCGATCACCGGGTTGTATCTGGCACTTGGAAGGGTGTATTTTATTCAGAATCCAGTTCTAGTTGTCATAAGGTCAAGGTACAACTCCGGGTCGTCCTTTTACCGAGGGACACGGATATTCGAATAGATAAACTTCCCTGCAGGTGTGCACCACATAACCGAACACACTCGATCCCAGTTGGCCGGACACACTTTTCTGGGTCATGCCCGGCCTCGTAAGATCAACACGTCGCAGCCCCACCTAGGCTCAACAGAGAGGTCAGCACGCCGGTCTAAACCTATGCGCGCAGGGGTCTGGGCCCATCGCCCTATGCACACCTGCACGTTGCGTACGCGGCCGGAAGCAGACCTAGCCCCCTTAATACAAGCGCGAGCTTACGGTCCAATGCGGCGCGCGCCACTCAGTTGCTGACGTCAAAAGAGCTTCGGCTGATACCACGACATCGGGATACCCATAACTACTCCCACGTAGATGGTTAGTGCATATAGACCAAATGGCCAGACTCAGATCAAATACCAAGATCTCGTTAAGCGTGTTAAGTAACCGCGAACGCCGACCAGGGCCAGGCCCACCTCTCACCTAGGCAGTCTCAACCTGCCCTGTCACTCCGCCACAAAGATCCACTCGCGGGTACTCCTACGAGCCGACCCGACTTTAGTCATCTCATGTGTCATGTATATAGTATATAAGTATATACCCGTGATCGCGCCCAGGTGATCACGGCCCGATAGTATAGCACAGCAGATGGACAAGAATGTAGGGCCACTGATGGAAATCTAGCATCCTATACTAAGCATGTAGGATTGCAGGTAAAGGTAACAACAGTAGTAGCAAGGATAGGCTATGCATCAGGATAGGATATCGAAAGAAGTAACATGCTACACTACTCCAATGCAAGCAGAATAGAGAAGAGTAGGCGATATCTGGTGATCAAGGGGGGGGCTTGCCTGGTTGCTCTGGCAAGTAGGAGGGGTCGTCTACTCCGTAGTCGAACTGGGCAGCAGCAGTGTCGGTCTCGTAGTCTACCGGAGAGAAGAGGGGGGAAGAAACAGTAAACACAATGCAAACATAAGCATGACGATGCGTGACATGAAAATGAGCGGTGCTAGGTGTGTCCTAACGCGACAGTAGGTGGTACCGGTGAAGGGGGGGAACATCCGGGAGGTATTCCCGATGTTTCGCGTTTTCGGTCAGACGGACCGGAGGGGGAAAGTTGCTAGTTCGATAGGTTAGGGAGGTGTGGTGGACGAACGACTGCGTATTCGGATTCGTCTCGTCGTTCTGAGCAACTTTCATATAGAAAACATTTTCATCCGAGTTACGGTTTAAAAGATATGCATTTTCAAAGTTTATTTGAATTTCTGGAATTATATGAATTAAGAAAAAATGAATTATGACGTCAGCATGAGGCAATGCTGACGTTAGCAGGTCAACAGGTCGGCTGACCAGTCAAACCAGACAGGTGGGTCCAGTGGGACCCACATGTCAGCCTCTGTTAGTCTAATATTAATTTAAACTAAACTAACCGTCTAATTAGAGGGGTGGGCCCCATATGTCAGTGAGTGATTAGTTAATCTAATTATTTTTATTTATAAAACATTTTTCTTTTTCTTTTTGTTTTTATTTTTTTTTGCGGCGGGGCCCGCATGTCAGTGGCTGGGCCTGCCCAGTCAGCACGTTGACTGGGTGGACCCAGTCAACGGGGCCCACGGGGCCCACTGGCAGTGGCACTGGGGGGGCCCAGGCCAGCCACGTCGGCGGCCGGCGCCGGAGCAACTCCGACGAGCCAAACGCGGCGGCGCGGCTCGGGAGGGGCGCGGGTTTCGCGCACAGGGGGCCTGCGGGGTCGTGGCTGGGCGCGTTCGACGCGGCTCGGCGCCGCGCGTCCAACGGTGGTGGCCGGAGCGGCTGGAACGGGCGGGGGCGAGCGCTTCGAGCTCGCCGGCGGCGAAGTGCTTCGGGCTGGGGCGGGTGCGGCGTTAGAGCGCGCGAGCGGCCAAACTAACTAGCTTGGCGGGTGCGGCACGATGCGGTCGAGCTAACGGGCCTACGCCCATGACCAAATGGTCACCGGAGACCCGCCGGCGACGAGCTCCGCGGCGCGGCGTTCGGGCGCGCGTGGGGAAGAAGCTAGGGGGCGCGCGAGAGAGAAAGGACAGGGGAGGAGGGGGGAGAGGCTCACCGCGCGGCACACGGAGGCCGGTGAGAGGCTTAGGAGCAGCAGGTCGGCGCCGGGGAAGAAGGGTGTCGCCGGCGTCCGAAGTTGAAGACGAGCTCGGTGTGCTCGCTGTAGGGGCTCCGGTCTCCAACGGGCTGCACCAGACGAAGCAGTGGGCGACGGCGGTCCTTGGAGACAACGTGGGGCGGCGAGGTGGGCACGGTGGCCGTGTGAACGACGGTGAACGGCGGCGACCGCGTCGGG
>NC_057802.1:190889773-190890003 GCF_018294505.1 Triticum aestivum
GGGGTCGCCGGCGTCCGAAGTTGAAGACGAGCTCGGTGTGCTCGTTGTAGGGGCTCCGGTCTCCAACGGGCTGCACCAGACGAAGCAGCGGGCGACGGCGGTCCTTGGAGACAACGTGGGGCGGCGAGGTGGGCACGGTGGCCGTGTGAACGACGGTGAACGGCGGCGACCGCGTCGGGCGTGGGGAAGGAGAGAGCGGCGCGGATCTGGGGGGGAAGAGAGAGGCGTAG
>NC_057802.1:190890299-191016282 GCF_018294505.1 Triticum aestivum
CGGGGGGGTGCTGTCGCCCTTATCCTCCCCGTCGCCGGCGAGGTGGTGCGGCGGGGACTGCCCCTGTTCCGACCCCGGTCGGGGGAACAGGGAAGGGGGCGAGTGGGAGAGGTGGGCTGGGCCGGGGGTCGGCCCAGTTGGGCCAGGGGTCTAGTGGGGGGGCCTTCTCCCCTTTTCTTTTTCTTTTTCTGTGTTCTTTTGCATTTTCTTTTTATTTGTTTAATTCCTTTTCTGTTTTATTTCATTTAAAAGTATTAGGTATTTTATAAAAATGTGTTTTCTCCACCATAATTACCAGTGTATTATTTGGCACCCACCGAACAATTTTGTTTAAAATTTTGAAAACTTTTATTTTCCACTTTAATTTTAATTGAAGTTTGAATTAGGAGTTTGAAAAGAAATGTGATTCCAAATGTGATCATGCCCTGTTTAGCAACATGATTAGCTTAATCACAGAGAGTTACTGTAGCATGATCCTCAGGGTGTTACAACTAACTACTTCCGTAATGCATAGTATCATAAGTTAACATCTTAGGTTGCCTTACTAATCACACATAGTAGTAGTAATACAACATTTAATATGACACGGTATCATGATATGATACCACATCCTCTCTTGTGTGCCACATCATCCAGAAAGTCTAGTTGGCATGCATGATACCGCTTATGATAATACCATTACAACCAGCCTAGCTAAACCGAAAAGGAGGGAGTATGAGACTAGCTAGCCACAATGGAGAGTAGTACACTGGTAACATACACATATCCCTAGACTATATATATATGTGTGTGTGTTACTACCTTCATAATGGGTAGTAACATATGTGTAGTGTCATGCAAAGCTTCATTTCTTAGGTTATAGAATCATATTGCATTGGGACATGTGATGCTACAATAACTATCTAAGTTACCGAAACTATCTCTCTCTCCTCATTAACTTATTGCCACATAAGCAAGTTTGCTGAGTTGGAGTCGGTGTTACTGCTGAAGTTACTCCCACTGTGGCTAGTCTGATACTAGCTAGTCGTCTGTGATATACTAGCTACCTCACTAAGAGCATGGTTAATAATACAGCCAAGGGTCGGCTATAAGAAGTTGACATGTCATATACAGCCAACCTCTTAGCTGGTATGTACAATAATAAGTTTTATATACGTACTAGTTTATCAATAGTTGGCTCACCTTACATCCTCACAAAGTGTCTTGGGTCTCTTGTTGCAGCTGGCTCTACTAACCAAGAGCCCGCTTCTCTTCTCTTTCCTCGAACTAATAAGCACATATATATTATTCTATTCCTTATAGCCAGACTACCCATAGTGGGAGTAACATAGGTAGTAACATCACACATATCTAGATAAAATAGATGATGTGGCAAGCAATAAATGAAGAAATGGAGGAAAGTGGATATGTGTGATGTTACTACCTATGTTACTCCCACTGTGGGTATAGTCTTACTATAGTATGAGACTACCCACAATGGGAGTAACATAGGTAGTAACATCACACATATCTAGATCAAGTATGATGATGTGGCAAGCAATAAATGAAGAAAAAGAGGAAAATATTAACATAGCTAGTTACTAGTAGTATGAGTAACATCACATGTACATAACAAGGCAAGATGTGTCTATAGCCTAATAAATGAAGTGTTGCATGTTACCACACATATATGTTACTCCCCACTATAGAGGTAGTAACATAGACTAGTGTAACACATGGGCATGTTACTAGTCTATGTTACTACCCAATGTGGCTAGTCTGAGTAACATCACACATCTCAAGGCAAGATGAGTCTATAGCCTAATAAATGAAGTGTTGCATGTTACTACACATATGTTACTCCCCACTATAGACGTAGTAACATAGACTAGTAACATTCTATGTTACTACCCATTGTGGCTAGTCTTATGTCACTCTATTGTGTACTTACTTGCTCTAATAATGCATAGTATCATAGAGTAGCTAGTATCATATGTACTACTTTATTTATATTGTCATGCATGACACATAGTAGCATAACATTTATTATGATACGGTTTCATGATATGATACTTAACCCTCTCTTTCTTCATTTAATTAATTCTATGACAGCTCATCAAAATTGCCTAGTTGGCATGCATGATACTAGCTATGATACCCCCTTACTATCAGCCTAGCAAAGGTGTACAGATCATTTGTGCGGCACTTTATGAGTTTTCATCCGTTTGTTCGAGAAGCAGGGAGAAGTTTCAAACATTTCGGCCGCGAGGTGCGGCCACTGGCGTAGGACTAGTTGGTATTTTAATTACAGAAAAATCAGATGGAGTTCGGACATCATCAAAATCGATGCGTGCTTGTGGTGTGCTCTCATGACCCCGTGGAAAAAATTGGTAAAGTTTGGCACAAGTTTTGATGACCGCTCCTTCCAAACCGGAGCATCTCACATGAAGGATCATGGTTTTCCAAAAGGAGACGTGTCAATTCAAACTCCTGTGGCCGATGACTTCATCGTTTGGCCTCATAAAAGTTTCCACGGTACGCAATCACCATTATACCACGGGTTTAATTTTCTGGCGCATTTCAGGTATCGTTAGCTATATTTAAGACATTTTTTGATATTAACGTGCATTTTGTGCATAAAAATAAAATTACAACCGGAACTGCATGTGTTGTCGAAAGGGATGAGGATCTCTGTTCGATCTGGGAGCATCCAACGGTGCAGACGTACGATCCGTGGGGTTTGGGTTCTGGCCAATCAGAAAGCACGACTCAGATCGTGGGCGGGGTGGTGGCGGGGTTTGGTCGGCACACGGCTTTCATCAATGAACCGTGTGCCATTCGCAAACCAGATTGCATATTTTTTTCACACATACTGTAGTGAGATCGATTGAGTGTGCTGCCTCTATGATATAATAATAATAATAACAACAACAAAAAATAGTTCATATTCATTGCCTGAGCTGACAGCATATCAAGGTCAACATATTAACGGTTCTTACATCAACAGAAAACCGGGCATAACTCACAAATTCAGTACACGAGACAGTTCTAAATTGAACGAATTAAGTTGCAGGGTAGGCATAAAGACTAGTCTTGCAGCTTAATTCCCATGTACATGGGGGAACTGGGATCATTAAGTTGACCCTGAATGAACTTGGGTTTTTGATGATTTTAAACTTCTTCTCTGTTGCACTGGTGCATGATCCCTTGGCTAGCAACTCATCAAATTCATCGTACTCGTCCTGATCGTCAACATCGTCGACACCCAGTACCCTTCTCTTCCCATGCATCGCTAAATGGCCGTTCTTATGCAAGGGGTCTTCCACAAAGAAAATCTGGGTAGAATCGATGGCAAGAATGAATGGGTCCGCGTGATATGCCATTGTTGTCCTGTTAACACAGGTCTTCCTGTACTCATAAATCCTTACCTGACCAAGAGGGATCCATGCGCACCTGAATAATGCCACCTTAACTTTCACATAGTCAAGCTCCCAAATCTCTTTGATGGTTCCATAGTATACCCTTTTATCAGCTTCATTTACAGTCATGTATTCTATTCGAACACAGCTATTCTGATACGAGGTCTTCTTATCACGTTCCTCAGTGTAGAACGTGTATCCATTTATGGCATATGCTTGGTACGTCAGCACCATAGGTGATGGCTTTTGTGCCAACCACGTAGCAATGTCATGATGGATCCTTGTGCCAAATGATTCTTTAGCCATTCGGCGTAGTTCTTAGTGTGCTCCTTCATCTCCACCTCTGATGAAGGCACCATTGGTAAGAATCTTTGGCGTATCTCCGCCAAGTGTTCTTCGGCATAAGCGATGAGAACTGGGTTGTTAAGCAGTACCGTCAAATGGGCTTTCTCTGCCAATTCTCTGGGTGCAGCCATTTGCGTGCCAGCAAGGACTGGCTTACCTTTCAGCCTTCCCTCGTGGCGAGAGAGGGGCAAACCTATAGGTCTTTGTTTCATGTATTTGGTGCAAAACTCAAGCACCTCCTCCGCGATATAACCTTGTAGGATGCTTGCCTCTGGATGGTTTCGGTTCCAACAAAAGCGCTTCAGGATTCCCATGAACCGCTCGAAGGGATACATGTTGCGAAGAAACACAGGACCACAATACTTTATCTCGTCGACAAGGTGCACAGTGAGATGGACCATGATATCAAAGAATGACAATGGGAAAAACATCTCTAGGTTGGACAATATTCTTACAGTATCATCTTGCATATGATCCAACTCTTCAGGATCTACAACTTTCTGCCATAGTTGGTTGAAGAAATCACAGAGGTCAATGAGGGTGTTTCTTATATCTTTGTCCATCAGATTCCTGATGGCCACCGGGAGGATTTGTGTCAACATTACGTGGCAATCATGTGACTTCATGTGTCCCAACTTCATTTTACCTGAGCTCTGATCCACGAGACTTCTGATGTTTGCGGAGTAGGAAGAGGGTGTCTTAGCTGACAACAAATAGGTGAAGAACTGTGTTGCTTCTTTTGTACTAAAATTGTAACTCTTGCGAGCTTTGATGAATTTTTCATCATCTTCTGCTTCACTCTTGTGTTATGATTGATCAGCAAGCATATCGAGTTCTGAACCGTCACCATACTTTCTTTTACCTTTAATCTTGAGCAGAGTACCAAGGATGCTTTCACATACGTTCTTCTCTACGTGCATGACATCGATGCAGTGACGTACACGTAGAATCTCCCAGTAAGGTAATTTTCAGAACACCGGTTTCTTCTAAAACACTTGATCCTTGGGTGTTAGTTTCACCGTCAAAGGGTGGTTCTTGCCAAGCACAACATTAATTTTTTTAGCCATGTTGTGGACCAACACCCCTTCATAGGGTCTTGGGGTTGCAGCTGCCTCTGCCGTACCATCAAATTCAGCTTTCATCTTTCTGTATGGGTGATTTTTCTGTAAGAACCTACGATGATGCAAATACACTGTTTTGTGCGAGTTGGGAAGTCTTCTGCTAGCTGTCCTATCCATGCATGTGACACACCCTACTTCTCCCCTTGTTTTCTGCCCCGATGTGTTGCCTAATGTCGGCATATCTTGAATGGTGTGCACCAGCATGGCATGTAGATCAAAAATCTCCTTTGTGTAAGCATCATAACATTTTACAGCAGGCGCATCTATCCACACTGTCAGCAGTTCTTCTACCAGTAGCTGAAAGTAAATGTCGATGTCATTTCCAGGTTGCTTTGGGCCTTGGATAATCATTCACATCATAATGTATTTTTTTCTTCATAAACAACCAAGGAGCTAGGTTATATATGCACAGAAGCACCGGCCATGTGCTGTGATTGGTGCTCATATCGCCAAAAGGATTCATCCCGTCAGTACACTCCCCGAGCCTTATACTTCTAGGATCCATAGCAAAATTTCCAAACTTTTTGTCGATTAATTCCCACTGAGCCCCATCTTTCGGGTGCCTCATATACCTATCTGCAATTCGCTCATCATGATGCCACCGCAACCTCTTTGCCTCTCTAGGGTTTGCAAACAAATGCCTCAACCTTGGAATTAAAGGCGAGTACCAAACAACCTTGAACGGGACTCCTTTCTTGATCTCATCGTCCAATTTGTACTTGTCCTTTGCTCTCCTGCGCTTGTATCGTGCATGCTTGCATGTGGGACATGCACGAAAATCTTTGTACTCACCACGGTACAATATACAATCATTCACACAAGTGTGTACTTCTGTACTTCAAGTTCCAATGGGCAAACAATTTTCTTCGCTTCATTCGTGCTTCTGGGGAGCACATTATCTTCCGGAAGAATTTCTTTCAAAAGACCTAACATCTCTGTGAAGCCCTTGTTTGATAGACCGTTTGCTGCTTTAAATCTGAGAAGCGCCAAGGTGGCACTCAACCTGGAATATTTCTTTTTGCAACCTGGATACAATTCTTTCTTGGAGTCGCATCAATGGTTGGAAGATCATTGTACCCAATCATATGCTTATCTGGGCCATCGAAATCTGCAATCATTGCAGCAAAATCGGGCATATCAAGATCGTCGTCATCTGCGTCGACGTCTTGGTTTTCCAGTGGGCGTTTCGGCTTTCCGGTGTTCCATTGGTAGCTTGACGCCTCTGCCCTGATGTTAGATTCAACATCCATGTGACACTGATCGGGGTTTGGCATCTCGCTGCCTTGGGTATCTTCATCCATGACCTCCTCTTCACCGTGTCTGGTCCAACATGTATATCCATCCATGAATCCCCTAGAGACTAAGTGCATCTGGACATATGCAACTTCATGTGACTCTGTATTGGCACAATCAGTACATGGACACAGGATGTAATCCGCATCACCAATTCTCCTCTTTGTACTTTCACCCAAATTCATGAACTCCGTCACGCCACCGATAAAATCTGCGGTTTTCCGATTCTTCATCCATCGAGATCGTTCCATCTGTAGCACACGAATGGTAATTAAAAACAAAACAAAAACATTAATACACAGATTAACTGTTGTCCAAAGATGTGTGCATAAATCACAAGGTTTTATTTTAATAATTACTGAGGGCGCTCCATGTTGTTATCCAGACGTGCTATGAGAAAAATTAATGGCCAGTCAATTTACACGCAGAGTACTAGTACAATACTACACTTAGGAATTGAATACCTAAATTTAGCCACTCACGAAACGAATACCTTAATTAATTAGCCGCGCGGCGCCCTCCACCCAGCAGACAGACAAGCGCGATGCGGCGGCATGCCGAGACAGCAGGTTCAAGGAGCAAAGCTTAGTGCGGCTGTCGCCGGAAGTTCGACCTCCACTATCCCGCCATCGACCGCGGTGGATGTGCTCGAATCACGCCGCCGCCGACCTTGATGGTTGAGCTCCTCCTATCACCCGCCGCAGAACGAGGATTGACCTCCTACGACGCTGCCACCGCCCACCGATCGAGGATTGACCTCTTCTCCGGTAGTCGCTGCCTAGGCCGCCGCCGCCATCTCTATATGCAGAGCGGCTGTTTTTTTTACGGATATCCACGGAGCGGCTGTTTACACGGTATCTCACCGTAACCAAATTATATGGACAGGGTAGTACATCACATACGGTTATGTAACGGCAACCGTGTCTAACCTACGTTGTCTTCTCACACGGTTTGGTGCAAAAATCATGTGTGAAGTTGTAATACCTAACACAAACGACATGTACAAACAGTGTGCCGTATACAACATATATAGTGCCATTAGTAGTTCCTGGCCGTTAGCTTATCTCCACAGTTTCCCCATTTCCCCCAAATCCCTACATAGTCTCCAAATTCCCTTGGGTGGCACTGACATTGGGGGAATGCGGACGAGTGGTGCTGATGGTTTCGGTGCGGCCATTAGTAGAAAATCATTGTTGTTGGTATTGGTAAAGTCACAAAATTTGGTATTATCTTCAGCCATCGTGACAAGCAAACGATCCAACACACGAGCAAACAAGAAGCGAGCGAGAAAAAAAGCCGAACAGAAAAAGAGAGGGTGAATAAAACGGCAAGGGTGAAGTGGGGGAGAGGAAAACGAGAGGCAAATGGCAAATAATGTAATGCGGGAGATAAGAGTTTGTGATGGGTACTTGGTATGTTGACTTTTGCGTAGACTCCCCAACAACGGCGCCAGAAATCCTTCTTGCCATGTCTTGAGCACTGCGTTGGTTTTCCCTTGAAGAGGAAAGGGTGATGCAGTAAAGTAGCGTAAGTATTTCCCTCAGTTTTTGAGAACCAAGGTATCAATCCAGTAGGAGATCATGCACGAGTCCCTCGCACCTACACAAATAAATAAGAACCTCGCAACCAACGCGATAAAGGGGTTGTCAATCCCTCAACGGTCACTTACGAGAGTGAGATCTGATAGATATGATAAGATAATATTTTTTGGTATTTTTATGATAAAGAGAAATAAAGATGCAAAGTAAAATAAAAGGCAAAAGAAATAACTAAGTGTTGGAAGATTAATATGATGGAAAATAGACCCGGGGGCCATAGGTTTCACTACTGGCTTCTCTCAAGAGCATAAGTATTACGGTGGGTGAACAAATTACTGTCGAGCAAGTGATAGAATTGAGCATAGTTATGAGAATATCTAGGTATGATCATGTATATAGGCATCACGTCCGTGACAAGTAGACCGACTCCTGTCTGCATCTACTACTATTACTCCACACATCGACCGCTATCCAGCATGCATCTAGAGTATTAAGTTCATAAGAACGGAGTAATGCTGTAAGTAAGATGACATGATGTAGAGGGATAAACTCATGCAATATGATATAAACCCCATCTTTTTATCCTCGATGGCAACAATACAATACGTGCCTTGCTGCCCCTGCTGTCACTGGGAAAGGACACCGCAAGATTGAACCCAAAGCTAAGCACTTCTCCCATTGCAAGAAAGATCAATCTAGTAGGCCAAACCAAACTGATAATTCGAAGAGACTTGCAAAGATAACCAATCATACATAAAAGAATTCAGAGAAGATTCAAATATTGTTCATAGATAATCTTGATCATTAACCCACAATTCATCGGTCTCAACAAACACGCAACCAAAGAAGATTACATCGAATAGATCTCCACAAGAATCGTGGAGAACTTTGTATTGAGATCCAATGAGAGAGAAGAAGCCATCTAGCTAATAGTTATGGACCCGAAGATCTGAGGTAAGCTACTCACACATCATCGGAGAGGCTATGGTGTTGATGTAGAAGCCCTCCGTGATCAATGCCCTCTCCAGCAGGACGCCGGAAAAGGCCCCAAGATGGGATCTCATGGGTACAGAAGGTTGCGGCGGTGGAATTAGGTTTTCGTGGATGCTTCTGTTGGTTTGGGGGTACCTAGGTATATATAGGAGGAAGAAGTATGTCGGTGGAGCAACGTGGGCCCCATGAGGGTGGAGGGCGCGCCCAGGGGGGTAGGCGCGCCCCCTGCCTCGTGCTCTCCTGGTTGATTTCTTGACGTAGTCTCCAAGTCCTCTGGATCACGTTTGTTCCGAAAATCACGTTCCCGAAGGTTTCATTCCGTTTGGACTCCGTTTGATATTCTTTTTCTGCGAAACTCTAAAATAGGCAAAAAAAAACAGCAATTTGGGATGGGCCTCCGGTTAATAGGTTAGTCCCAAAAATAATATAAAAGTGTATAACAAAGCCCATTAATCATCCAAAACAGAATATAATATAGCATGAAGCAATCAAAAATTATAGATACGTTGGGGACATATCAAGCATCCCCAAGCTTAATTCCTGCTCGTCCTCGAGTAGGTAAATGATAAAAACAGAATTTTTGATGCGGAATGCTACTTGGCATAATTTTTTAATGTAACCCTCTTAATTGTGGTATGAATATTCAGATCCGAAAGATTCAAGATAAAAGTTTAATATTGACATAAAAGTAATAATACTTCAAGCATACTAACTAAGCAATTATGTCTACTCAAAATAATATGGCCAAAGAAAGTTCATCCCTAAAAAATCATATAGTTTAGTCATGCTCCATTTTCGTCACACAAGAATGCTCTCATCATGCACAACCCCGATGGCAAGCCAAGCAATTGTTTCATACTTTAGTAATCTCAAATTTTTCAACCTTAACGCAATACATGAGCGTGAGCCATGGATATAGCACTATGGGTGAAATAGAATATAATGATGGGGGTTATGTGGAGAAGACAAAAAAGGAGAAAGTCTCACATCAACGCGGCTAATCAACGGGCTATGGAGATGCCCATCGATTGATGTTAATGCAAGGAGTAGGGATTGCCATGCAACGGATGCACTAGAGCTATAAATGCATGAAAGCTCAACAAAAGAAACTAAGTGGGTGCGCATCCAACTTGCTTGCTCGAGAAGACCTAGGGCATTTGAGGAAGCCCATTGTTGGAATATACAAGCCAAGTTCTATAATGAAAAATTCCCACTAGTATATGAAAGTGACAAAACAAGAGACTCTCTATCATGAAGCTCATGGTGCTACTTTGAAGCACAAGTGTGGAAAAAAAGGATAGTAGCATTGTCCCTTTTTATTTTCTCTTTTTTTGGGGCCTTCCATTTTTTATTTGGCCTTTCTCTCCTTTTTTTATTGGGACAATGCTCTATGAATGATGATCATCACACTTCTATTTATTTACAACTCAATGATTACAACTCGATACTAGAACAAAGTATGACTCTATATGAATGCCTCCGGCGGTATACCGGGATAGGTAATGAATCAAGAGTGACATGTATGAAAAATTATGAACGGTGGCTTTGCCACAAATACGATGTCAACTACATGATCATGCAAAGCAATATGACAATGATGACCGTGTCATGATAAACGGAACGGTGGAAAGTTGCATGGCAATATATCTCGGAATGGCTATGGAAATGCCATAATAGGTAGGTATGGTGGCTGTTTTGAGGAAGATATAAGGAGGTTTATGTGTGACAGAGCGTAACATATCACGGGGTTTGGATGCACCGGCGAAGTTTGCACCAACTCTCATTGTGAGAAAGGGCAATGCACGGTACCGAAGAGGCTAGCAATGATGGAAGGGTAAGAGTGTGTATAATCCATGGACTCAACATTAGTCATAAAGAACTCACATACTTATTGCAAAAATCTACAAGTCATCAAAAACCAAGCACTACGCGCATGCTCCTAGGGGGATAGATTGCTAGGAAAAGACCATCGCTCGTCCCCGACCGCCACTCATAAGGAAGACAATCAAAGAACACCTCATGTTTCAAATTTGTTACATGACGTTTACCATACGTGCATGCTACGGGACTTGCAAACTTCAACACAAGTATTTCTCAATTTCACAACTACTCAACTAGCACAACTTTAATATCACTACCTCCATATCTCAAAACAATCATCAAGCATCAAACTTCTCTTAGTATTCAACACACTCATAAGAAAGTTTTACTAGTCTTGAATACTTAGCATATTAGGATTAATTTCCCAATTTAAGAAAATTACCATGCTGTTTAAGACTCTCAAAATAATATAAGTGAAGCAGGAGAGAATAATAGTTTCTATAAAACAAAACCACTGCCGTGCTCTAAAAAATATAAGTGAAGCACTAGAGCAAAAACTATATAGCTCAAAAGATATAAGCGAAGCGCATAGAGTATTCTAATAAATTCCGAATCATGTGTGTCTCTCTCAAAAGGTGTGTACAGAAAGGATGATTGTGGTAAACTGAAAAGCAAAGACTCAAATCATACAAGACGCTCCAAGCAAAACACATATCATGTGGTGAATAAAAATATAGCTCCGAGTAAAGTTACCGATGGAAGTAGACGAAAGAGGGGATGCCTTCCAGGGCATCCCCATGCTTTGGCTTTTTGGTGTCCTTAGATTATCTTGGGGTTCCATTGGCATCCCCAAGCTTAGGCTCTTGCCACTCCTTGTTCCATAATCCATCAAATATTTTACCCAAAACTTGAAAACTTCACAACACAAAACTTAACAGAAAATCTCGTGAGCTCCATTAGCGAAAGAAAACAAAACACCACTTCAAGGTACTGTAATGAACTCATTCTTTATTTTTATGGGTGTTAAACCTACTGAATTCCAACTTCTCTATGGTTTATAAACTATTTTACTAGCCATAGATTCATCAAAATAAGCAAAGAACACACGAAAAACAGAATCTGTCAAAAACAGAACAGTCTGTAGTAATCTGTAACTAATGCAAACTTCTGGAACTCCAAAAAATCTACCAAAATAGGAAGACCTAGACAATTTTTTTAATGATCTTCTTCAATTGGAATCAATATTTTATCACGTTCTGGTGATTTTTAATAATTGTTTTCGTGAACAGAAAGTTTCTGGAATTTTCAGCAAGATCAAATAACTATCATCCAAGAAGATCCTATAGGTTTAACTTGAGGCACAAACACTAATTAAAACATAAAAACACATCTAACCAGAGGCTATATCAAAGATTTATTCCTAAACATAAACAAAAAGCAAAAAAACTAAAAAAATAAAATTGGGTTGCCTCCCAACAAGCGCTATCGTTTAACGCCCCTAGCTAGGCATTGAAGCACGGATAGATCTAGGTATTGCCATCTTTGGAAGGCAATCCATAAGTGGCTCTCATAATAGATTCATAAGGTAATTTTATTTTATTTCTAGGGAAGTGTTCCATGCCTTTCCTTAAGGGAAATTGGAATCTAATATTCCCTTCCTTCATATCAGTAATTGCACCCGTTCTAAGGAAAGGTCTACCAAGAATAATAGGACATGAAGGATTGCAATCTATATCAAGAACGATAAAATATACGGGCACATAGTTCCTATTTGCAACAATAAGAACATCATTAATTCTTCCCATAGGTTTCTTAATGGTGGAATCCACAAGGTGCAAGTTCAAAGAACAATCATCAAATTCACGGAATCCTAGCAAATCACACAAAGTTTTTGGAATCGTGGAAACACTAGCACCCAAATCACACAAAGCATAGCATTCATGATATTTAATTTTAATTTTAATAGTAGCTTCGCACTCATCATAAAGCTTGTTAGGCATAGAAACTTCCAACTCAAGTTTTTCTTCATAAGATTGCATTAAAGCATCAGTGATATGTTTAGTAAAAGCTTTATTTTGACTATAAGCATGAGGAGAATTTAGCACGGATTGCAACAAGGAAATACAATCTATCAAAGAGCAATTATCATAATTAAATTCCTTGAAATCCAAAATAGTGGGTTCATTAATATCTAGAGTTTTGATCTCTTCAATCCCACTTTTACCAATTTTTGTATCAAGATCTAAAAATTCCGAATTTTTGGAACGCCTTCTAGGTAAAGGTGGCTCATAATCAGTCCCATCATTATCAAGATTCATATTGGAAAACAAAGATTTAATAGGGGACACATCAATAACTTTTAGATCTTCATCTTTATTCTCATAAAAATTAGAAGAACACTCCTTCATAAAGCAATCTTTCTTACCACGCATCCTAGCGGTTCTTTCTTTGCACTCATCAATGGAAATTCTCATGGCTTTGAGAGACTCATTGATATCATGCTTAGGTGGGATAGATCTAAGTTTCAAGGAATCAGCATCAACAGAAATTATATCAACGTTCCTAGCCAATTCATCAATCTTAGGCAACTTTTCTTCAAGCAAAGCATTGAAATTCTTTTGCGAATTCATAAATTCTTTAACACTAGTCTCAAATTCAGAGGGAATCTTCTTAAAATTTCCATAAGAATTTTTGTAGGAATTACCATAATTATTAGAGGGATTATTAGGATACGGCCTAGGATTAAAGTTTCCCCTATACGCGTTGTTACCAAAATTATTCCTACCAACAAAATTCACATCCATAGATTCATTATTATTTTCAATCAAAGTAGACAAAGACATATCATTAGGATCAGAATAAACACTTTTATTAGCAAATAATTTCATAAGTTCATCCATCTTTCCACTCAAAACATTAATTTCTTCTATCGCATGCACCTTTTTACTAGTAAATCTTTCAGTGTTCCATTGAGAATAATTAACCATAATATTATCTAGGAGTTTAGTAGCTTCTCCTAAAGTGATTTCCATAAAAGTGCCTCCCGCGGACGAATCTAAAAGATTTCTAGAAGCAAAATTTAATCCGGCATAAAAAATTTGTACAATCATCCACAAATTCAAACCATGTGTAGGGCAATTATGTATCATTAATTTCATCCTCTCCCAAGCTTGTGCAACATGTTCATGATCAAGTTGCTTAAAATTCATAATATCGTTTCTAAGAGAGATGATCTTAGCGGGAGGAAAATACTTAGAAATAAAAGCATCTTTGCACTTATTCCAAGAATCAATACTATTTTTAGGCAAAGACGAAAACCAAGCTTTAGCACGATCTCTAAGCGAAAAAGGAAATAGCTTCAATTTAACAATATCATTGTCCACATCTTTCTTATTTTGTATATCACACAAATCAACGAAGCTATTAAGATGGGTAGCGGCATCTTCACTAGGAAGGCCTGCAAATTGATCTTTCATGACAAGATTCAACAAAGCAGCATTAATTTCACAAGATTCAGTATCGGTAAGGGGAGCAATCGGAGCTAAGAAAATCATTGTTGTTGGTATTGGTAAAGTGACAAAATTTGGTATTATCTTGAGCCATCGTGACAAGCAAGCGATCCAACACACGAGCAAACAAGAAGCGAGCGAGAGAAAAAGGCGAACGGAAAAAGAGAGGGTGAATAAAACAGCAAGGGTGAAGTGGGGGAGAGGAAAACGAGAGGCAAATGGCAAATAATGTAATGCGGGAGATAAGAGTTTGTGATGGGTACTTGGTATGTTGAGTTTTCCCTAGACTCCCCGACAACGGCGCCAGAAATCCTTCTTGCTACCTCTTGAGCACTGCGTTGGTTTTCCCTTGGAGAGGAAAGGGTGATGCAGTAAAGTAGCGTAAGTATTTCCCTCAGTTTTTTAGAACCAAGGTATCAATCCAGTAGGAGATGACGCACGAGTCCCTCGCACCTACACAAATAAATAAGAACCTCGCAACCAACGCGATAAAGGGGTTGTCAATCCCTCAATGGTCACTTACGAGAGTGAGATCTGATAGATATGATAAGATAATATTTTTTGGTATTTTTATGATAACGAGAAATGAAGATGCAAAGTAAAATAAAAGGCAAAAGAAATAACTAAGTGTTGGAAGATTAATATGATGGAAAATAGACCCGGGGGCCATAGGTTTCACTAGTGGCTTCTCTCAAGAGCATAAGTATTACGGTGGGTGAACAAATTACTGTCGAGCAATTGATAGAATTGAGCATAGTTATGAGAATATCTAGGTATGATCATGTATATAGGCATCACGTCCGTGACAAGTAGACCGACTCCTGCCTGCATCTACTACTATTACTCCACACATCGACCGCTATCCAGCATGCATCTAGAGTATTAAGTTCATAAGAACAGAGTAATGCTTTAAGTAAGATGACATGATGTAGAGGGATAAACTCATGCAATATGATATAAACCCCATCTTTTTATCCTCGATGGCAACAATACAATACGTGCCTTGCTGCCCCTGCTGTCACTGGGAAAGGACATCGCAAGATTGAACCCAAAGCTAAGCACTTCTCCCATTGCAAGGAAGATCAATCTAGTAGGCCAAACCAAACTGATAATTCGAAGAGACTTGCAAAGATAACCAATCATACATAAAAGAATTCATAGAAGATTCAAATATTGTTCATAGATAATCTTGATCATAAACCCACAATTCATCGGTCTCAACAAACACGCAACAAAAGAAGATTACATCGAATAGATCTCCACAAGAATCATGGAGAACTTTGTATTGAGATCCAAAGAGAGAGAAGAAGCCATCTAGCTAATAACTATGGACCCGAAGGTCTGAGGTAAACTACTCACACATCATCGGAGAGGCTATGGTGTTGATGTAGAAGCCCTCCGTGATCAATGCCCCCTCCGGCAGGACACCGGAAAAGGCCCCAAGATGGGATCTCACGGGTACAGAAGGTTGTGGTGGTGGAATTAGGTTTTCATGGAAGCTTCTGTTGGTTTGGGGGTATGTAGGTATATATAGGAGGAAGAAGTACGTCGGTGGAGCAATGTGGGCCCCACGAGGGTGGAGGGCGCGCCCAGGGGGGTAGGCGTGCCCCCCTGCCTCGTGCTCTCCTGGTTGATTTCTTGACATAGACTCCAAGTCCTCTGGATCACGTTTGTTCCAAAAATCACGTTCCCGAAGGTTTCATTCCGTTTGGACTCCGTTTGATATTCTTTTTCTGCGAAACTGTGAAATAGGCAAAAAACAACAATTTGGGCTGGGCCTCCGGTTAATAGGTTAGTCCCAAAAATAATATAAAAGTGTATAACAAAGACCATTAATCATCCAAAACATAATATAATATAGCATGAAGCAATCAAAAATTATAGATACGTTGGGGACGTATCACCGAGCACTTGCCTAATGTCATCAGAAGGCAGGTGTACTATGGATCCGAATCGTCCTGTCAGGTTCGAATCTATCCCGGTCTTTTTTACCATGTCCAAAGTATGGCTCCTTGCTGAATCCGTCCTGAAAGACCTCCCCCACAGGAAAGCGATTCGCCGCCGGATCCGGAGCTTGACTCCAGACTCCCGCAACACGAGTTCGACTCCGATTTTTGCGCCACCGAGAAGTACCAAAAGCTGAGTTGTGTGCACGGGCACACTCCCGCTCGACGTGTATGCACGGAGGGATTTGACATTGGCAGGCGGTTTCTCAGTTGCCCCTTAGAGGTTAGTGCTAATTAAGTTCATCATTTTACTTCAGTTAATGCCACCGCTCATCCAGAATAATATTTAACATTGGCAGGGATATGAGGCTTGTGCCTTTGTTAACTGGCTGGATGAAGAATGGCATGGCAGGGCTCGGAGTGTTATCACCAATCTCGCAGAAGATAACGTAAAGCTGAAGAAGAAACTGGCTGATCTGGAATGTACAATCAGTACGATAAAGCAATAAAGAATCAATCACAGGCAACAGATGAAAGCAAGAGACAAGCAGGAACAAGCATGTGTAGTTGTGGTTGTCGCATTAGCCATGTTCTATGCGCGGTTTGCAATGATGATTAGGGGTTTTGTTTGACTGTATTGCTAAAGCACATCTAGATGTGCTCTAACTAATGCACATCTAGGTCCTATATATGCCATTGATGTTGCGCGAAGATTCGTGCAGATATTTTTCTTTGTCTTTTTTTTCCTTTCTAGTTTGATTACTACTGGCTTTATCAATAAGAAGAGCTCAATGTATTGCTTGCCAACTGTCCTACTCCGTTCGTACCGGTACAGGTGCATAATCCCAAAACTCGTTCCTTGTTTTTGTCCTGAAAAAGGAAACCAGCCAAATAGCCAATAGGAGTCTTGCGCAACCTAGGGAATTTGGAGTGACTGGGTACAAATAATTACGGTTAATTATATCAGCGGTTAGATAATACGTCAACCCCCGCTTCAATCCCCGCTTCAATTGGCAGTTCCTCTTCTCTGCATACCCCGCTTAAGTGTACTGCTTGCACCAATGTTGCGGACTGCACTGCGTGTACCAAGTCTGTGTGTTGTGCACTACACAAAAGTGGCTGCATCCCCTCTCGTTCTTCATTTAAGCATGTACTGCAGTTCATGTATACACTTTGTGAACTGCCTTATATTTCTTCGATGAACTATATTCACCTTTGTTTAGAATGGTCTGCGGATTATATTTTTTTAGAAATATTAATATTAATGGTCTTTTTCTATAATTACTCTTGTGGACTGCATGTGGACATGTGTGTACTGCTTATGTTTACCACTGTGAACTGCATTCATCTTTCTTTTTTACGTATGATTTGTAGTCAGAGTACTTAATTTTTTTTGTTAACGTTGTTTTTGAATATGTTTTGTATCTGTGTAGTATGTTTTGGTATCACACATTAAATTTTTCAAAGTTGTCTGGATACTTGTTCTAATACAAACTCAGCAATCATTACCTAGTGCAAACTAAGTTACAAGCGATTCTCCATGACAAGCAAACTAAGTTCATCAAAAGCAAATGATCACAAGCAAACTAACGATACATAAGCAAACAACATAAAGAAAATTTGATGATAATTCTAAGACGACATTGTTTTTACAAAAGAAACGTTCGATATGAAGCAACGGACATAATCAAAACCTTGCTGACATGAAACAAGGAACAACACAACCACTAAATTAAAATGAAACTAAACATAGCCTTGTTCTTCTTCTTCTTCTTTGCTTCTCTTTCTCTTTTTGCCCTGTCCAGTCCCATTATGACACCGTAGATGATTCTCCATGACTCATATGTTGCGAATGCATCTATTGTTGCATACTTGATAAGCTTGTCTGGCAGCGGGCAAAATCCCCACAGAGTATGGTCCTCCTTGCGGTTAATTTTTTTCTTCATGTCATGGTAGTGAATGTCTATCATCCTGCCGGCAACATAAGCCAAAGAGTCAAACTCCTTTTTATTGTATGGGTCTCTCCATTCCACCTGAATATCAATGTAGTTGTCGGAGTTGATCTCCAAGCCAGATAGTTTCAGCTTGCTTTTGTCTCCTTCAATGGTGAATCCGACGAAGGTGTACTCACCATTCATGAGGAATTTGTCTAGTTCCATTGGCCTGCAAGATGTTTGTATAGACTGAATATAGTTTATTTTCTAGAACCACCAATGTTTTTTTGTTTTTTCTGAAACTGAAGTGCAATATGAATACATGAATCTATTGCAGTGAGTAGCTGCTAATACTTTGTACAGCATAACTAGTAAATCTGATAATAGATTGCATAAACAATGCATGTTTGTGCATGTTTGTATTCTTGAATTGAATTTCATACATGTTTTATATAGTAATGGTGCAGTTTTCTATTGTTCAGGCAAATAATTTGTATTTGGTAAAACAAAATGAAACTGTGTGTATCGCTAGACAATATAATTCAAGAATTGAACACATGAGTTACATGGAGCTAGATGAAAACTGTCAATGAATTCCTATCCCATGCTTTTTAAAAATGAGAACCAAAGATTAAATAATGGCAATTGCGATGAAGAAAATTTAAAATCAATATTGACAAGCAATAGTACATATTGATAGTTATTCTAACCTTTCTTTAGCTCCAGAGATGTGGTAGACAAGGCATTCTTTTTCTACGCATAGCTGGAGCACGGCTGCCCGCTGTGGCTTCACATACTGCGTGTACTCGACATCAACGCCGACTAGTTTGACGGGCATTCCACCAAGCTTCCTCTTGAGCATGGATAGCATCTTGTCCACGTTTTCACCCTTGCTTGTGCAAATGACGTGAAGCTTGTGGTTGCCGTGGAGGTTGACGTCGTGGAGCTCCCTGGTGTACCTGCGGCGCTGCTTGTATAGAGGTGCATCTGCCATGACTCTCCTCTTCTCTCTCGTGTTTGTTCTGGAGAGGGAGGTTAGTGAAAGGAAGTGTGGCAAAGAAGATGCAATGGAGTTTTTGGGGGGACGAAGCAGTTGTGTTTTATCCTCTGCTCTCCGTGACAGGACGTGGGAGTGGTGGAGCGGGGTGGTAGCATGGTGGGCTGTGTTTTTAGTTACGTGGCAACTGCAGAGAGGTTCTGCTATGAGGAGGCTATCTTAGTGCGTTGGAAATCCAGAACGTCGTCGCCTCTTTTTTCGTGACAAGTTCAGGTATGCACGCAACTGTCACAAAATGTGATGATTGTGTTTTCAGTGAATTTTCCTAGTAAGTGCACTTCTTCACTATCACGACAGAACTGCATATGTCCACATAGTGTACTGCATGCAAGTGAAATGTATTCTTCGTATACTGAATTATATTGGATCAGGATTCATACAGATGTACGCACATTTAGTTTTTTGATGGAGTTCTTTCTTTTTTTCTCTTTTTTTATATGTGATGGTGATGCAGCTTTTGTGTGGATGGAGGGTAGTGTGGTAGGGGTATTGGACTGCTTTGCTTAACTAACAGGGCTGCATTCTTCGTTTTAGTCATACTGCAATGCAGTAGAAAGATAACTGCAATTCAGAAATAAGAATACTTTGTGCTTCCACATGACGAACTGCATTGTTATACGTCGCGGACTGCATTTTTACGTTGACTTCAGGCTTCCTGCATTTTATTTATTAGAGCAAACTATAGTTTCTGGTAGTACCCAGGCACATTTTTTGTTGTTGTTATTCATTTAAAAAATGTTTCTCATTTTTCTTTGATGTTTTAGTTTTGTACTTATTGTTTTTTTAGTGGACCGTGTTATTTTAACTACTCTAGCGTGTTGGGCCCGTGTTTGGGGAGTGAAGACGTATTTGGCCCAAGTCGGCCTGTCAGCACGGCTGGTTCCCGGCGCGATGTTTGTGTGCCATAACGTTTAGTCCCACCTCGCCCGCGGAGGGCACGCTCGACCTGTTTATAAGCGCTGGCGAGGCATCCGTGTCGAACTCCTCTGGTTACTTACTTTGGTGCTTATACACGACGCTCGCTGCTCTATGCTCTCTGACCTGTGGGCCCATGTGTGCCCGGCCCCATGCATCATGGCTCAGAATGACTCGCCTGCTGTGGGCGTAGACCTACTATGAGACTGGTTGGGTCCGGTTGCACCTGGGTGGTCAATGTTTTTTATATTTTCTCTCTTAGTAAATCATTTTGCACTGCATTCATCAGGTTTCTGTACTGCATGTGCACACATTCCGCAATACACATTTTTGCGCTACATTTTTGTGCACTGCATGCTGGTCGCATTTTTCTTTACTGTTTTTCCTCTTACGTATTCTTTTTTCTAGTGTACGGGTGTGCACTGCTTTGTTGGGTCTATGTGCACTGCATTCGTCATAGTCCTGTGCTGCAGGTGTACACATTTTGCACTGCGTGCATCCTTTTTTGTGCCAAAGTTGTGACTGCTTGTACCAACGCTGCGGACAGCATGACTTACATTTAAGGACTGCATCAGGTGCACTAATTCTGCGTTGTGCACTGCGCGAAAGTGCTTCTCTCGTGCTTCATTTTGATCATGTACTGCACTTCATGCACCCATATTGTGAACTTCATGATATTACTTTGGAGAACTGCATTCACTTTTATTTAGAATGGTCTGCGGCTTATAATTTTTTAGAAATAATTATTTAGTGATCTGCGGTTAGTTCATGGGAAGTGCTGCAGTCAAAGTACACCTTTTTTGGGTCCTTTTTCTTTGGTAACATAAGCCTTCATTGATTGTCCTTCATTCTTGGTAACATAATTTTCATTAACTCCCCTTTAATTTTCAGTTTTGACCATTTTGCATTCCTCTTCTATAAATGTAGGCCAACTTCTACCCTTCCTTTGTAGTTCATTTCTCCTCTAGCCGCACCTTCTCTCCTTTCTCCAGCCTCTCTTTATTTTTTTAATTTTCAAGGTTTTTGTTGCGATGGCTCCAGGCCCCTGCGTGAATCTCTCCTGTTGCGGCCATTGTTGTGGTGAGCCAACGCACTGCGATTGCTCAGCTTGCTCGCAGGCCCGTCGTGCTCGTCGTGGGACCAAGGTCTTGTGCCGAACTAGGCGAGCGGAGCAGCTTGCATATGGCACAATATTCACGGAAGGATTGGATATGGGCCACATCAACGTTGCTGCATTCTATACTGCCCTGCTTCGCCGTGGCCTTGGCCGCACAAGTACTTTTGTCCATCAGCTTACACCAACAGATGTGGAGACTCACTACAAGATGTTATTTTTCGCTTGATCTGATTTTTTCTTTGTGTTTTCTATTTTTTGTGTAATTACATACTAGTCTGAACTTCTAGTATTTTAGGAACGCACTTATTTCATTTTATTGAAGTGTACTGCACTGTGTACTTATATCTTGTTTTTATTTTTTTTGCTTGTGTGCATGGAGCTCGTTTTTTAGTTTGCATGGTTACAATATGTGAACTGCTTAGATATTAGATGAGCACTACTAGTTTCCACAATTTTCGCCTCTTGTACGGTGTGTACTACATGCAGCTAGTCTCAAGAACTGCATGATAGTTAGAAGCGTACTGCATGTTTGCAAGTTCCTTATTGCATATTAGATTGTGTTTAATCGGTACTGCTTTTTGGACTGTTGTGCACTTCATCTAGCTTGTGTCTGTACTGTGTGTAGATTTTTACTTGTCTGTGCAAAGTATGAGAATTGTACTGCTAGTATCGTTGCCAAACAGTTTTATTTTTCTTTTGCAGAAAATCCCCCAACGAGCTGTTAGGTATCTCCGGCTCAAGAAGAAGGGAATTCACCAAGTTGTTCTTGGTAATGGACACTTGGATCCAGCCACGTACCGTGTAGGCGTTGACGGGCAGCTGTTTACAGAAAGGCTGGAAGGAATTTGTCATTGATAGTGACCTGAAGTCTGAGCAAGTTGTTGTCCTCAACTTCTTTGAA
The DNA here is from genome assembly GCF_018294505.1 of Triticum aestivum. Taxonomy (NCBI): domain Eukaryota; kingdom Viridiplantae; phylum Streptophyta; class Magnoliopsida; order Poales; family Poaceae; genus Triticum; species Triticum aestivum. The sequence goes on from NC_057802.1 coordinate 190,912,188, forward strand.
CTCGAGGATCGTATGGTTAGAATCACGTTTGACGTGATTGGTTAAGGTTATGAGGTTGATTTGTAATAAGTACTTTTGCGTGTCGAATGCTACATCTTTTCATGTGTTTTGTAATAAGTACTTTTGTGATCTGAACGGCTTGAATTATTATTCAGAACTTCGTGTTGCCAGTGAGCTAACTGCATTTTTTCATGGGTTGTGGATCATGATGTGTCAATGTTTACTCTAGACTGCTATATATATGGTATATGATGGGTGCAGCAACTACGTCGGTATTTCCCCGGAGAGGGAGGGATGATGTAGCACAGCGACGGTAGGTATTTCCCTTAGTGATGAAACCAAGGTATCAAACTAGTAGGAGAACCAAGCAACACAACGTAAGCAGCACCTGCACACAAACAACAACACCTCGCAACCCGATGAGTTAAAGGGGTTGTCAGTCCCTTCCGGGGTACGGCGCCTCAAGATAGGCAAACGGACGTGAGGTAAATTGTAGTAGATTGATAGATCGAACGCCATATAAAATAAATAAAGATCAAACGCAGCAAGGTATTTTTGTATTTTTGGATTAATAGATCTGAATAAAAACGCAAAGGAAAAGTAGACCGCAAGGCAAATATATGAGAAAGAAGACCCGGGGGCCGAAGGCTTCACTAGTGGCTTCTCTCGAGAAAATAGCAAACGGTGGGTAAACAAATTACTGTTGGGCAATTGATAGAACTTCAAATAATTATGAGGATATGCAGGCAGTGATCATTACATAGGCATCACGTCCAAGATTAGTAGACCGACTCCTGCCTGCATCTACTACTATTACTCCACACATCGACCGCTATCCAGCATGCATCTAGTGTATTACGTTCATGGAAAAATGGAGTAATTCAATAAGAACGATGACATGACGTAGACAAGATCCATTATCTATTGCGGCAGATAGGGATCTCGTCTTTTTATCCTTAGTAGCAACGATACATACGTGCCGGTTCCCTTTCTGTCACTGGGATCAAGCACCGTAAGATCGAACCCACTACCGGGCACCTCTTCCATTGCAAGATAAATAGATCAAGTTGGCCAAACAAAACCCAAATATCGAAGAAGAAATACGAGGCTATAAGAGATCATGCATATAAGAGATCAAAGAAACTCAAATAACTTTCATGGATATAAAAAGATATAACTGATCATAAACTCGAAGTTCATCAGATCCCAACAAACACACCGCAAAACGAGTTACATCATATGGATCTCCAAGAGACCATTGTATTGAGAATCCAGCGAGAGAGAGGAAGCCATCTAGCTACTAACTATGGACCTGAAGGTCTACAAAGAACTACTCACGCATCATCGGAGAGGCACCAATGGAAGTGGTGAACCCCTCCGTGATGGTGTCTAGATTGGACCTGGTGGTTCTGGACTCTACGGCGGCTGGATGAATATTTCGTTGATGCTCATAGGGTTTCTGGAATATTGGGGTATTTATAGAGAAAAGAGGCGGTCCGGGGGGCACCCGAGGTGGGCACAACCCACCAGGGCGCGCCTGGGCCTCCTGGCGTCGGGACTCCCCCCAGGTGCAACCAGGGCCCAACATCTTCCTTCTGGTCCATAAAAAATCTCCGTGAAGTTTCGTGGCATTTGGACTCCGTTTGATATTGATTTCCGGCGATGTAAAAAAACATGGAAAAAACAGCAACTGGCACTTGGCACTATGTCAATAGGTTAGTACCAGAAAATGATATAAAATGACTATAAAATGATTATAAAACATCCAAGATTGATAATAAAACAGCATGGAACAATAAAAAATTATAGATACGTTGGAGACGTATCAGTATACTCTATACATCATTTCTCTTGACATGATTTACTTGAATAACTCATAGTCAGCGGGAAATTTGTGTTTACACAAAATTTAAACTGATACATAAGTTGTACAGATAAGCAAACTGCTATGTATATGATTAATTTATTGAAGTTCATCTATTTGGTCGTTAACTTGTTGCTTCTTCGCGGTGACTGGAGCGTGTCTAATGTCGCACTTTCTTTTGTTTTCCGTGGCGGTGTTGCTGGTTCTTGTCTTTGCACCATTGTGTTTGTTGCTCCTCGCGTGCTGGTTGATGGCGGCTTTTGTTTTCTAGCGCTGTGAACTGCATCCTTCTTTGCTCCTCGCCTGATGGTTGATGGCGGCTTTTGTTTTCCAGCGTTGTGAACTGCATCCTTCTTTGCTCCTCACGTGCTGGTTGATGGCGGCTTTTGTTTTCCAGTGCTGTGAACTTCATCCTTCTTTGCTCCTACCTGTTTTTTGTACGCGGTGTCGTTCTCGGTTGTTACTATACAGCAGCATTCCCTTGTGTTTTATGTCTTCTGTTTGGTGGTCTTGTGGGCATTGGTTCATCGTTTTCTTCGTCCTCTTCCTTCTCTTCTTCATCTGCTTCTTCATAAGCCTCTCTTTCTTCAGTTTCTACATGTTCTTCGTCCTCTTTGTTGTCTTCTTCTTCATCCTCCTCTTCTTTATCTACTTGTTCATAAGCCATTTCTTCTTCAGTTGTGTCACCATCTTCTTCTGTGATTTCATCTTCTTTGTCTTCCTCATTTTCTGATCTTGTTCTTTTGGGGAAGGTTCTTGAATTGTGTCTCTTCCTCTTTTTGCAGATGCTGCAACGTCTCGGTTTTGTCCATTTCTTAGTGTTGTGAGTGGAATTTTTGTTTGGTTGTGCATCGCTATGTCCTCGGTTTTCTTGTTCATGTCTTTTTCTACATGTCCTGGAATTGTGGCCGCTGATTTCATTACATGTCTTGCATCTTCTTATTCCTAGTGGGTGACCATCACTGTCCAGCTCAGGTTGTGGCTTACTGTTTTTGTCATCATTTTTCTCCTTGCATGCAACCTTTTTCTAGGTTGTGTCGCCCCCTTTCTTCCTTCCTCTTGTGTTTGAAACAGGAGGTGGAAGAATTGTTTCTTTTTTATAGCACCAGTTGCGCTGTGTTCGGTATTTTCTACTTGCTCGGCATTATTGTCATGCTGGGATTTCTCTGCTTGCTTTAGTTTTGCTGCTTCTTCTTCTTCTTCGTTGAGCACATCAACTTCCTCGATCAGTGCCCTCATACCAGACAACGCTCTGTGGCACCCAACGTCGGACCTTGTCGCTCTGTTTGCAAGGTCCATTGTTGTTTCTGTCAGCAATTTTCTACGGCAAAGCGAGCTTCCATCTGGTGTTGTTTGTTCGTAGTCTCTTCTGTCAAACATTGCATTTGATCTTGCATTCTGGGTGTACCTTTTCATGATGTACACCTCAGGAATCTTGAGTACTCTCAAATGAGAAAGCATGCATAACACATGGATGCAAAAGAGCCCTGCAGACAACACATGATTTCTTTGTTTTGTAAGTGAGCTGCATGAAATTAATAAACACATTTTTTCATTATTTGTTCATTTTAAGGAAGTGAACTTCACTTGGTTTTGTGAATTACTCATGCATGTGGACTTTTAAAGTTCAGTAAGTGAGCTTTCGTGCATGACTATCAGAAATTAGGATTTTTGTGCTAGCGAGTCGCACCTGTGTGTGTCCAGAGTTTGCACTCACATTCGTAGACACCTTTCTGTTCATCGGCGACCACTTGGAAATTATGCCTTGCCCAGTCGAATGCATCCGATCTGTTGTAGTGGTGTACGAGATACTTTGTCGGGTTATCAGGGCACCGTTCTGTTCTGAATGCAGTGCTACGGTAGAGTGTTTCTTTGAAATCTGCAAACACTACCCTTGTATACAATTTTGATAGCTGAACTTCGAACCCAAACTGGGTTGTTGTCTTTACCTCTGACTGCATGATCAGAAATGCACTGTTACGAACGAGAGAAATGAATTTTTTTTGCTTTTGTAGTTACATTTTAGCATTTTTTGATGGACATTTTTTTACCTCATTTGCTACTGTCTCTGCGTGCTCAACGGCCTTCCTGGTCTGAATGCACTTGTCCACCTGCTGAGCAAACAGATGGAGATCATGCTTCTCTTTGACAAAGTTTTTCTTCAGTATGCGGTTCATGCTCTCGCTTCTCGCGTGGAAGTCATCCGAGCACAGAAAAATTCCTTATAGTAAGCCGAGATCCACTCGTGCCTGTCATCCCGCAGCAAATTCATCACTTCGTTGTTTTGCAAGTTGTATTTCTGAATGAGGTCCTTCCATGCTCGTTCAAATTCTGATGGCATTAGTGGATGGTTCAGCACTGCATTGAGGTCATCCTTGAGTTTCTCATGCGCCTTATACAGCAAGGCGAGGTGGTCTTTGTACTTCTTCATGATATGCCACCGACACAACTTATGTAGTGTATCTGGGAGGATAGTTGTCAATTATGCGTGGCATTTTGTATTTGTTGAACGTCATTTCCTGCACAAAATGACCGAGCTGCATTGTCAGGTTAAATGAACTGAGTCATGCTAACTGCAATGTTTTGAAAGGGTGATACGAACTAATGCACGCTGACTACATCACCCCGCAAGGTGAACTAAAGCAACCGCACTACATCGTTGTCCGTAATGAACCTATACAAGCGTACTGCATAACCGAGGAAGCGTACTGCATAACTGAGCAAGTGCACTGCATTTTTTCCCACGACAAAATGAAGCAACCACACTGCATCATTTTTGGAGGCATACTGTACTGCTTTGTATGGAATAAGTAAACTGAGATAGTTGAGGGAGTGTATTGCTTACCTTGTGTTGCAGTGCTTTCTTGCATTTGCAGGAAGAAGTTCCCTTCTCGTCCGCCTGCAGAACGTTTGCGTTCACCCGTGCAGTCCACTTGCCCTTCAGAAGTTAAGGAGCAGTTTGGACGTTGCTCAAGGTGAGTGGTGACGGAGGATTTGCTCTGAAGGTTGTTGCAGACTTATTCCAAGAAGCTGTCGTCGATGAAGGAACCTTGCGCACAGTCCTCCTTGCTCGAACTGGTTTGATGTCGAGGCAGCACCAATCCACATCTGATGATGTACAGGTAATTGAAGGCCCGGAGGAGTTCAGCGGCGGCGCTACCGAGCTGCTGCCGCGGAAGAAGGCCGATATACTAGCGGGGGAGGTGTTGCTCGGGTGCTGCCGCGGAAGAAGGCCGAGAGGCGACGGGCGGCGTCGCTGCTTGGCCGCTACCGCGGAAGAACGCCGGGAGCGGAGGGGCGGCGTCGTTGTCAGCCTCCACCGCGGAGGAAGGCCGGGAGGGGAGGGGCGGTGGCGCTCCCAGGCCGCCGCCGCGGGAGAAAGCAGGGAGGGGAGGGGCGGCATCGCTCCCAGGCCGCCGCCGCGGAAGAAGGCCGGGAGTAGAGGGGCGGTGGTGCTCCCAGACCGCTGCCGCGGAAGAAAGCCGGGAGGGGAGGGGCGGCGGCACTCCCAGGCCACTGCCGCGGTAGTAGGCGGGGAGGGGAGGGGAGGCGTCGATCTGGTGGGGGGTGTGTAGTATAAGGCAGGTGTTATTAGAATGAGACTCTTAAGGGGTGTTATCATAATAGACCTACCCTATATATATGTATATATATAGGGATTCATGTGTATGCGAGCCCTCGAACTTAGGTCTCGAATCTCACCATGATCGACGTACGACTATACGGTAACGTGAACCAAGAGAAGAAGAATCCACCATGGTAACCTCTCTCACGTTGTTGGTCGAAGTGATCGACGTCCACGCGGGCCCACGAATATATAGGCCGTCGATGATAACCAAGCGAGGGAGAGTGTCCAAAGACAACCACTGCATGTATATATGTGCCCCAAACATATGTATGGACATGCGTGATGCCTGCATATATGTTTGAATACCAAAAGCACAACATTTTGATGTGGCGCATACATGCGTCGAAAAACACACAGTCCCGACACAGATCTGGTTCATGATGCGCCGCATGCTCGTCCCCCCCCCCCACTTCGACCTGGTGGGAGGGATTCATGCGTACACCTGCACGCGGAGTATAGTTGCATGTACCGAACTGTATAAGACGAACCAAAATTTAATCCCCTCCTAATTATAAGTCAAATTAACCTTTATCGCTATTGGCCAAAGTGATTGACGAAGCGGTCACACAGAGATTGGACGAAGCATCTCGCTGATAACCCCATGAGTGACTGATAGAGGAAAACCGCCATCGCTTGCTTGTGGCCAAACACATGTATGGAGATGTGTGGTTGTGATGTTTGAATAGCTAATATATATACAGAACTTTGATGCGCCACCTGTCTCGGAAACCTTTAAGTCCCCCACATGAACCGAGGTTCATGACACATAGTATATATATGTTTGCCCCCTCCCCTCTTCGACGCGTAATATATATTCCTACGTACCATAACACAACCCGAAAATAATCCTCCTTGTTCATCAAATTACCTTTCTTATTGTGTCATATATTAGATGGACGACGACCTCGCGGGCCCATGGAGGGAAGAGTCGCAGGCGAATGAGTGACAACCATCGTCTGCACATGGCCCAATGTGTTGCTGATGTTTTTAATACCCAATATGCAAAACTTCTTTGCGGTACCACACGGAGCGAGATCGATTCATGATGTGTTTGTAGTATGTGATGCCCCCGTCCCCTCCTCCCCTCTTTGACGCGTACTATATACTCCTACCGCAACACAATCCAAAAAGAAACCTCCTTGTTGGGTCAAAGTGATGGAGGACAACCTCGCAGGCCCATGGATGGAAGCATCGCACATGAGTGAGTGTCCTATATGACGCGTAGTATTGCCCCCGGCCACCCTCTTCAACGTGTACCATATATATACTCCTACCGTACGTATAACAAAAACCAAAAAATGACCATCCTTGTTGGTCAAATTAACCTCTCTCATTGCATGTCATAGTGTTGGACGGCGACCTCACGGTCCCATGCGAGTGAGTGTCCTAGGACCACCGCGTGCATGTGTCCCAAAGATGCATGTCAAACTTTTTCTGCAGCGAGTATGCGACCAAAGGAGTTTAGTGTTGAAACTGAAAAAATGAGATAACATTTGTCCATTTTTTATACATTGATTGATTTCCCAGGGATTTAAATGTGCAAAAATCAAATTTGATCTACATGAGACCCGTGATAGTGCATGAAAATGGATTGCAAAACCATATGTGTATGTGTCCAGGGTGCATGTTTAGTCCCCATGCAAGAAATTTCTAACATCGAGAATCTTGATTTTAAAATCCAATAAATCCAAAACAAAGTTGAAACTCATCATGGTGTCATATGGACACCAATAGACTGTGATATTATTATTATTTTCAAATTTGAGACAAGTTTTGATATAATCTTCTTGCATACAGGAAATTATAAATAATTATCATCCAATATCGGAAACGAACTCTTTATTCGAACCGTGTGTGTTAGACCAACAATGTAAGTGGCGTGCTTCGTTTAAGCAATAAAGCGGTAGAATTAATCATCAAAAAGGGAAAAATAAATATAATACATGCCGTGCACGCGTCCCGTGTGCCGTACGAGCATGCGTGAGTTGACGAGACGCATGCTAGCAGGCAGACCGGGAGGCCGAGGCATGCGCGTGTTCGCTATGCACTCACCGTGGGGCGTGCTAGTAGCTGTGTGAAATGACAGTAGGCGTGCCAGCAATCTGCTGCACAGGCTCACCGGGAGGCAAGCTAGCCCTTTGACCGCCGCCCACCTCACTCCCACTGCTCCATATTAATGGCGCGCCTGATCTGCTGGCCATGATAGGCAGCCGCACACCCCGTCCGTAGTTGTCACCGCCGCATGGAGTGTATTAGGATTTTGCCGAAGCGCATCATCGGTGGGAGTGGCAACGCCGGGGCTGGTGAAGCACCCGCGCAATGCATGAAGATGGGTGTAGAGGTTGCTGTCGCCACCAACGAGGTCTCGTGCGGGCAGCAGCGCGACCTTGACTTCATCGCCGTTGTCGTGCCTCCCCAGCCGAAGCCGGAGGTCCACAGCTACTCCGGCAACGACTCCGACTCCGACGGAAAACCGGTTAGTCCCCCCCCCCTTTGTTGGGAACAGAAACCCTTGGTTATGTTCACCCAGTCCGTGAAACCAGAGTAAGATTCGTTCGATCCATGTAGTGTATTAATTGTTTTAATGGTATCTATGGTTAGTGATTAATTGTTTGTTCTATACAAATGATTTTTTTGCTAATAATCTGACTAGGGTTAGCATACGTGCTAACAATTCATAGCCAGATCTTGAGAATTGATTTTGAATGTCCTACATATATGTTTGTGCCCTTTTTTCTTCCAGATCTTGAGAATTGATTTTGAATGTACTACATGTAAGTTTCTGCCTTTTTTTCTTCCAGATTGCTATGTACAAAGATGAGGCTCTGGCCAGTGGCGCCGCGGCTGTAGATCCGGCACCCGGCAGCGCGGGCAGAAGCGGCCACGCCCCCTGGATCTGAGGAACCCATAGAATATCGGGCGGACCGCATCAGCGATCTCCCGGACGCCATCCTTGGGGAGATCATCTTCCTTCTCCCCACCAAGGATGGCTGCCGCACACAGGTCCTCGCATCTCAGTGGCGCGCCGCACCTCTTAATCTCGACTGTCCCTAGCTATCTGTCATTCATGATTTTGAACTCCACAGAGCCATCATCTCCTCCCACCAGGGCTCCATTCAACGCCTATGCATCCCGACATGCTACTTGCTGCACATACCCTGCACGGTGAATGCCTGGCTAACATCCCGTCAATTCGAAAAACTCCAAGATCTTGAGTTCTACCATTACTATGCAAATAGCTGCCCACCAAGCGTTGTAGCTGTGCCCTCACCACCAGTGTCCATCTCATGGTTTTCCTCCTCTCTCTCCACACCACAACCCTGGCCCAGTGTCATCTACCAGACAATCTGGTACAAATGCTTCGACTCCCACTTCTAAAAAAACACGCGCTTGTGGTGGTCGATCTGTCAGAGACCTCACTACATAGCATCATCCACTCCTGCTGCCATGCCCTGGAGCGCTTGCTGCTTGTTTTTGGAAAAGAAATCAGTATTCCTTGTCTCCAAATAAAGTCGCCTCATCTTGTAAGCATTGGAATTTCTTTAAAGGAGGGGAGCTTATCATCAAAGATGCCCCTTCACTCCAAAGGCTGCTCCTTGATTATCGTCATGCACCTTCGCAAATAACTGTGGTCTCTGCGCCTAAACTGGAGACCTTGGGTGTAATTCCTGATCCATTTGAAGGTTACAAGATGGTGGTTGGCTCCACACTTATTCAGGTACTGTATATTATCATCAACACTTTTGTAATCATAAGCTGCATTTTTCATTTGTGTGCATAAGTTTTATATCATCAACACTTTTGTAATCATAAGCTGCATTTTTCATTTGTGCGCATAATCTTTATATAATCTTGGAGTACGCTTTTGGTACTAATATTGTGTTCTATGCTCAATGAAGAGTTTGTCCATGGGTACTGATACGTCTCCAACGTATCTATAATTTTTTATTGTTCCATGCTATTATACACTTTTATATTATTGTGTTCTATGCTCTGTTTTGGATGTTTAATGGGCTTTATTATACACTTTTATATTATTTCTGGGACTAACCTATTAACCGAAGGCCCAGTGCAAATTGCTGTTTTTTTGCCTATTTCAGTGTTTCGCAGAAAAGGAATGTCAAACGGAGTCCAGACGGAATGAAACCTTCGGGAGAGTTATTTTTGGAACAGACATGATCCAGAGGACTTGGAGTGGACGTCAAGAAAGAAGCGAGGAGGCCACGAGGCAGGGAGGTGCGCCTACCCCCCTGGGCGCACCCCCCACCCTCGTTGGCCCCTCGCAGCTCCACCGACCTACTTCTTCCTCCTATATATACCCATATACGCCGAAAACATCCAGGAGCACCACGAAACCCTATTTCCACCGCCGCAACCTTCTGTACCCGTGAGATCCCATCTTGGGGCCTTTCCGGCGCTCCGCCGAAGGGGAAATCGATCACGGAGGGCTTCTACATCACTACCATAGCCTCTCCGATGATGTGTGAGTAGTTTACCACAGACCTTCGGGTCCATAGTTATTAGCTAGATGGCTTCTTCTCTCTCTATGGATCTCAATACAATGTTCTCCTCGATTCTCTTGGAGATCTATTCGATGTAATTCTTTTTGCGGTGTGTTTGTCGAGATCCGATGAATTGTGGGTTTATGATCAAGATTATCTATGAACAATATTTGAATCTCCTCTGAATTCTTTTATGTATGATTTGTTATCTTTGCAAGTCTCTTCGAATTATCAGTTTGGTTTGGCCTACTAGATTGATCTTTCTTGCAAAGGGAGAAGTGCTTAGCTTTGGGTTCAATCTTGCGGTGTCCTTCCCAGTGACAACAGGGGCAGCAAGGCACGTATTGTACTATTGCCATCGAGGATAAAAAGATGGGGTTTATATCATATTGCTTGAGTTTATCCCTCTACATCATGTCATCTTGCCTAATGCGCTACTCTGTTCTTATGAACTTAATACTCTAGATGCATGTTGGATAGCGGTCGATGTGTGGAGTAATAGAAGTAGATGTAGAATCGTTTCGGTCTACTTGTCGCGGACGTGATGCCTATATACATGATCATGCCTAGATATTCTCATAACTATGTGCTTTTCTATCAATTGCTCGACAGTAATTCGTTCACCCACCTTAAATTATGTTATCTTGAGAGAAGCCACTAGTGAAACCTATGGCCCCGGGTCTATTTTCCATCATATAAGTTTCCGATCTATTTTTACTTTGCATTCCTTACTTTCAATCTATATCATAAAAATACCAAAAAATATATATCTTATTATCTCTATCAGATCTCACTTTTACAAGTGGCCGTGCAGGGATTGTCAACCCCTTTATCGCGTTGGTTGCAAGGTTCTTATTTGTTTGTGTTGGTACGAGGCGACTTGTGTGTAGTCTCCTACTGGATTGATACCTTGGCTCTCAAAAACTGAGGGAAATACTTACGCTACTTTGCTGCATCACCCTTTCGTCTTCAAGGGAAAAACCAACGCAAGCTCAAGAGGTAGCAAGAAGGATTTCTAGCGTCATTGCCGGGGAGGCTTACGCCAACCCAAGTCAAGATTTGATCTCCCAGCATCTAACCATATCTGGCGCAGTTGCCAAGTCAAGTCAAGACATACCAAGTACCCATCACAACTCTTATCCCTCGCATTACATTATTTTCCATTTGCCTCTCGTTTTCCTCTCCCCCCACTTCGCCCTTGCCGTTTTATTCACCCTTCTTCTATTCGTATTTTCGTTTGCTTTGATGTCTTACTTGGCTCGTTTGCTCGTTTGATTGGAATAGTTGTTTATTTATTGCTAAACAGAGAACCTAGGATATATGGATCCTCATCCGCTTGCTAATCTTTTTAAGAGATCCAATTATGATGAACCAATTGCTAGTGAGTTTTGTGCACTAGATTATCTTTATGAAATTTTGCTTGAAATTCATGGATCTGAAAATTGTGATGAAGTACTTTATGGAGTGATTCATGATGGATCTTTGAATAAAAAGCATAATTACAATGATGATAGTATAAATTCTATTAATGTCAATTGTGCTTATAATATGCAAAACCCTAAGCTTGGGGATGCTAGTTTTGCTATGTCTACTACTTGTTGCAATGATCAAGATTGGGGTGATTCTTCTTATGATCTTGAAAATTTATTTAAGCCCCATGATGAATATGAGATTGATAATAGTGTTTGAAATAATATTGAAAGTGGGTTTGGAAGAGTGTCAACTTTAGATCCCACATATTTGGAGAATGTTCAATCTTATGAAATTTTTGATAAAAGTGGGTTTGGAGAGGTCATGACTTTAGCTAATGTTAATCCCACTATTTTGGAAGAGTGTCAACCTAGCATACATGTGGATCGTGTTAAGCATATGTTTTGTGATAGCTATATTGTTGAATTTGCTTATGATCCTACATGTAATTATTATGAGAGAGGAAAATATGGTTGTGGAAATTTTCATGTTACTAAATTACCTCTCGTTATTTTGAGATTGCTATTGTTTCTTTCCGCTTCCTTGCATATGCTAGTTTTTGCTTGCCTTGATAATTTGTTTGCCTATAAGATGCCTATGCATAGGAAGTATGTTAGAATTAACTTTGTTTGTCATATGTTTTATGATGCTCTCTTTGTGCTTCAATTCTTGTCTTTCATGTGAGCATCATTAAAATTATCAATGCCTAGCTAAAAGGCTTTAAACAAAAGCACTTGTTGGGAGACAACCCAATATTTTCCTTGCTGTTATTCAATAAATAATTGATCTAGCCTCTGGTTAGATGTGGTTTTATGTTTTAATTAGTGTTTGTGCCAAGTAAAGCCGATAGGATCTTCTTGGATGATAGTAATTTGATCTTGCTGAAAAAGTCAGAAACTTTCTGCTCACAAAAACTATTGTTAAAAATCACCAGAAGGTGATAAAATACTGATTACAATTGCAGTAGATCATTAAACAAATTATCTAGGTCTTCCTATTTTGGTAGATTTTTCTGAGTTACAGAAGTTTGTGTTAGATCCAGATTACTACAGACTGTTCTGTTTTTGACCGATTCTGTTTTTCGCGTGTTGTTTGCTTATTTTGATGAATCTATGGCTAGTATCGGAGGGTATGAACCATAAGAAGTTTGAATACAGTAGGTTTAAAACCAATATAAATAAAGAATGAGTTAATTATAGTACCTTGAAGTGGTGGTTTATTTTCATTCGCAAACGGAGCTCATGAGATTTTTCTGTTAAGTTTTGTGTTGTGAAGTTTTCAAGTTTTGGGTAAAGATCTGATGGATTATGGAATAAGGAGTGGCAAGAGCCTAAGCTTGGGGATGCCCAAGGCACCCCAAGGTAAAATTCAAGTAAAACCAAAAGCCTAAGCTGGGGGATGCCCCGGAAGGCATCCCCTCTTTCATCTTTGTCCATCGGTAACTTTACTTGAGGCTATATTTTTATTCACCACATGATATGTGTTTTGCTTGGAGCGTCTTGTATGATTTGAGTATTTGCTTTTTAGTTTACCACAATCATCCTTGCTGTACACACCTTTTGGGAGAGACACACATGAATCGGAATTTATTAGAATACTCTATGTTCTTCACTTATATCTTTTGAGCTAAATAATCTTGCTCTAGTGCTTCACTTATATCTTTTAGAGCACGGTGGTGGTTTTATTTTATAGAAATTATTGATCTCTCATGCTTCACTTATATTATTTTGAGAGTCTATTAGAACAGCATGGTAGTTTGCTTTGGCTATAAAATTAGTCCTAATATGATGAGCATCCAACACGGGTATAATAAAAACTATCATATAAAGTGCATCGAATACTATGAGAAGTTTGATACTTGATAATTGTTTTGAGATATGAAGATGGTGATATTAGAGTCATGCTAGTTAAGTAGTTGTGAATTTTAGAAATACTTGTTCTAAAGTTTGTGATTCCCGTAGCATGCACGTATGGTGAACCGTTATGTGATGAAGTCGGAGCATGATTTATTTATTGATTGTCTTCCTTATGAGTGGCGGTCGGGGATGAGCGATGGTCTTTTCCTACCAATCTATCCCCCTAGGAGCATGCGCGTAGTACTTTGTTTCGATAACTAATAGATTTTTGCAATAATTATGTGAGTTCTTTATGACTAATGTTGAGTCCATGGATTATACGCACTCTCACCCTTCCACCATTGCTAGCCTCTCTAACACCGCGCACCTTTCGCCGGTATCATACACCCACCATATACCTTCCTCAAAACAGATTATGGCATTTTCATAGCCATTCCGAGATATATTGCCATGCAACTTACCACCGTTCCGTTTATTATGACACGCTTCATCATTGTCATATTGCTTTGCATGATCATGTAGTTGACATCGTATTTGTGGCAAAGCCACCTTTATAATTCTTTCATACATGTCACTCTTGATTCATTGCATATCTCGGTACACCGCCGGAGGCATTCACATAGAGTCATATTTTGTTCTAAGTATTGAGTTGTAATTTTTGAGTTGTAAGTAAATAAAAGTGTGATTACCATCATTATTAGAGCATTGTCCCAAGTGAGGAAAGGATGTGGAGACTATGATTCCCCCACAAGTCGGGATGAGACTCCGGACGAAAAGAAAAAAAGAAAAAAAAGAGGCCATAAAAAAAGAGAAAAAGGCCCAAATATAAAAAAAATGAGAGAAAAAGAGAGAAGGGAGAATGTTACTATCCTTTTACCACACTTGTGCTTCAAAGTAGCACCATGATCTTCATGATAGAGAGTCTCCTATGTTGTCACTTTCATATACTAGTGGGAATTTTACATTATAGAACTTGGCTTGTATATTCCAATGATGGGCTTCCTCAAAATGCTCTAGGTCTTCGTGAGCAAGCGAGTTGGATGCACACCCACTTAGTTTCTTTTGTTGAGCTTTCATACACTTATAGCTCTAGTGCATCCGTTGCATGGCAATCCCTACTCACTCACATTGATATCTATCCATGGGCATCTCCATAGCCCGTTGATACGCCTAGTTGATGTGAGACTATCTTCTCCTTTTTGTCTTCTCCACAACCACCATTCTATTCCACATATAGTGCTATGTCCATGGCTCACGCTCATGTATTGCGTGAAGTTTGAAAAAGTTTGAGAACATCAAAAGTATGAAACAATTGCTTGGCTTGTCATCGGGGTTGTGCATGATTAAATACTTTGTGTCATGAAGATAGAGCATAGCCAGACTATATGATTTTGTAGGGATAACTTTGTTTGGCCATGTTATTTTGAGAAGAAATGATTGCTTTGTTAGTATGCTTGAAGTATTATTATTTTCATGTCAATATTAAACTTTTTTCTTGAATCTTTGGGATCTGAACATTCAGGCCACAATAACGGAAATTACATTGAGAAATATGCTAGGTAGCATTCCACATCAAAAATTCTGTTTTTATCATTTACCTACTCGAGGACGAGCAGGAATTAAGCTTGGGGATGCTTGATACGTCTCCAACGTATCTATAATTTTTGATTGTTCCATGCTATTATATTATCTGTTTTGGATGTTTAATGGGCTTTATGATACACTTTTTTATTATTTCTGGGACTAACCTATTAACCGAAGGCCCAGTGCAAATTGCTATTTTTTGCCTATTTCGGTGTTCCGCAGAAAAGCAATGTCAAACGGAGTCCAAACGGAATGAAACCTTCGGGAGATTTATTTTTGGAACAAACATGATCCAGAGGACTTGGAGTGGACGTCAAGAAAGAAGCGAGGAGGCCACGAGGCAGGGAGGCGCGCCTGCCCCCCTGGGCGCGCCCCCCACCCTCGTGGGCCCCTCGCAGCTCCACCGACCTACTTCTTCCTCCTATATATACCCATATACCCCAAAAACATCAAGGAGCACCACGAAACCCTATTTCCACCGCCGCAACCTTCTGTACCCGTGAGATCCCATCTTGGGGCCTTTTCCGGTGCTTCGCCGGAGGGGGAATCGATCACGGAGGGCTTCTACATCAACACCATAGCCTCTCCGATGATTTGTGAGTAGTTTACCACAGACCTTCGGGTCCATAGTTATTAGCTAGATGGCTTCTTCTCTCCCTTTGGATCTCAATACAAAGTTCTCCTCGATTCTCTTGGAGATCTATTCGATGTAATTCTTTTTGCGGTGTGTTTGTCGAGATCCGATGAATTGTGGGTTTATGATCAAGATTATCTATGAACAATATTTGAATCTCCTCTGAATTCTTTTATGTATGATTTGTTATCCTTGCAAGTCTCTTCGAATTATCAGTTTGGTTTGGCCTACTAGATTGATCTTTCTTGCAATGGGAGAAGTGCTTAGCTTTGGGTTCAATCTTGCGGTGTCCTTTCCCAGTGACAGCAGGGGCAGCAAGGAATGTATTGTATTGTTGCCATCGAGGATGAAAATATGGTGTTTATATCATATTGCTTGAGTTTATCCCTCTACATCATGTCATCTTGCCTAATGTGTTACTCTGTCCTTATGAACTTAATACTCTAGATGCATGCTGGATGGCGGTCGATGTGTGGAGTAATCGTAGTAGATGCAGAATCGTTTCGGTCTACTTGTCGCAGACGTGATGCCTATATACATGATCATGCCTAGATATTCTCATAACTATGCGCTTTTCTATCAATTGCTCGACAGTAATTCGTTCACCCACCGTAAATTATGCTATCTTGAGAGAAGCCACAAGTGAAACCTATGGCCCCCGGGTCTATTTTCCATCATATAAGTTTCTGATCTGTTTTTACTTTGCATTCCTTACTTTCAGTCTATATCATAAATATACCAAAAATATTTATCTTATTATCTCTATCAGATCTCACTTTTGCAAGTGGCTGTGAAGGGATTGACAACCCCTTTATCACGTTGGTTGAAAGGTTCTTATTTGTTTGTGTAGGTACGAGGCGACTTGTGTGTAGTCTCCTACTGGATTGATACCTTGGTTCTAAAAAACTGAGGGAAATACTTATGCTACTTTGCTGCCCCTTTCCTCTTCAAGGGAAAAACCAACGCAAGCTCAAGAGGTAGCAGGTACCCTATCAATGGTGCTGGATTCTGTCAAGACCTTACATATCAGTACATGGTGTTTTGATCTGAACATGATTATCGGCTTGCTGCGATGCATTCCATGTCTGAAGAATTTGTATATAGAGGTGATGATATCAAGCACATTGATATACTTTACTAGAACTAACCGTTTAACTTTACTATTTTTTAGACATTAACTGCTTTCAGTCTTCATGTGTATTTAGGCTAAAGGACATGGAAAAAAGGTATAAACAATCGGTGGCATAAGAAGCACCGGGATTTTCTCAGTTCTCATGACATTCATTTGAGGACAATAACGCTGGAAGGATATGCATCCAACCATGCAAACACTAGCTTTGTCACATTCTTCCTGTTGAATGCGAGAATACTATTGTCCATGAGGATTAAGTTTTTTAACAAAAACTTTCTCACAAATGGACACGTTGAACAGCATAAAAAGAAGTTTCAGGTGGACAAAAGGGCTTATGCACGTGCTCGGCTTCTATTTACAACAACTTGTCTTCATGTACCAGTAGATTTTCTAGTCCAGGATCTTGATTTTATGGATCAGATCGATCCATTTGATTGTGACTGCCGAAAACTTTGGTTGAGTTCGTTGTTATTGTCCTGTTCAACCTGGATTTTGTGTAAACCTGATGAACAATTAATCATCGTGCTTTTGTACCTTCTGTAATAAGCAGTTAGATATTGATGCCCTTTCAAACTAGGCTTTGACCCATATTTTCTTTCATACAAACGGGAGCTTCTATCCAGAAGCCTCATGGTTTCGAGAGGGAACTTGGTCACATGATCTGTGTGCGAAACGACATACGCTGTATCTTCCCGCCTTTATTTATTTTACAGAGGCAACATGCAACTGTGCTAAACATATGAAATTACTCAGGGTTTGTTTCGCCTTTTTATACATTGATTTCCCTAGGCATTTTTAACAAATAGCCACCACGTTATTATCGCAAATGGTCATATTAGTCCAACCGTGGGCGTTCAACTAACCATTTACTACCGCGGGCAGCTATTTGATCAGACGGGACGACTGTGAGCAGTCCGCCACGCACGCCGCGAGCTCTGCAACTTATTGCTGGTTTTGGACTTTTGTTTCAGCCGCCTCGGGAAGGTACGTAGAACAGTCCTCCGTTCTCATCTAGAAGCATCGTCGCCAAGGATCGCCACCTGCTGCGAGATGGAGGATGAGCCGGCCAACAAGCAGGGGCACGTCGAGCCAGAACCGCAAGAGCCTCCGGCGAACATGGACTTCATCAGCAGCCTCCTCGACGAGATGTTGGTAACCATCATATCCCACCTCCCCATCAAATATGGCGTGCGGACCATTGTCCTCTCGCGGTGGTGGCGCCCCCTCTGGCACACCACCCCCTAGACATCATCGTCGACCACGAGTTCTGCAACGGGGAGCAGCAACGCCTGGACGCATTGTCGCACGTCCTCACCACGCACCCTAGGCCAGTCAGACACCTTGCTATCGGCAGGCTCAATCCCCACAACAAGACCAAACCCAGGTAGCACTACTGGTTCCTATCCCCAGCCCTGGATTGGCTCGAGGAGCTCAGCCTTCACGCTAGACGTCCTTGCTCGCTGCCGCCGTCCGTGCTCCAACTCGCGCCCATGCTGCGCCGTGCTACATTCAGGCGGTGCATTTTCCCCCGGATCGATGCCGTGTGCGCTCTTCATCTCCCTAAACTTAAGCACCTTGAGCTCATTTCCGTATGCATCTCGAAGGAGGATTTGGAGCGCCTGCTCGTCAGCTGTACAGCGCTCGAGTACCTTCGTCTTCATGCGATGGATGGGTTCAGTAGCCTCCACATCGCCTCGACGAATCTCCGTGCGATTTATGTGCATTGCTGGCGCTGCCCAAGGCTGTCAGTTGAGGTGTTTCACGATATTGTCATTGAGAATGTGCCTTTCCTCAAGAGATTGTATGTACTTGATAAATTAGGTCCAGCAAGAATCAAGGTCATTCACGCACCGAAATTGACAGTGTTGGGCTATTCGTGTGCTGAATTGAACGAACTTGTTAATGGATCATTGTCCGTTCAGGTACAACAGTCTTCTTCTTCTCCTTCTTATATATTATTGGACAACACATTTTATCTAATTATTGTTGATCTATATGTTAGCCTGTCATCCACAAAATGATTCCCACAAGCTTGACCCGGCCTCTGCGCACAGTGAAGATCTTGGCACTACAATCTGTCGGCCCCGATCTGGATGAAATTGTAAGATTCCTTAGATGCTTTCCTTGCACGAAGAAGCTATACATCGAGGTGATGCTCCTTTCCTATTAATTGTTAACCACAATGGAGCTCAATTTTTTGTTACTTTTACCCATGATTACAATGACAAATGTAGAATAATTTCTAAAGGAAATTTGGAGGATTTCAATACATATTTTTTTTTAGATGCTAGTGTTGTACGGGTTTTATTCCTTCGCCCGACATGCTTTCGTGATAGAGGTTTATCATGAAATATTAAAGGTGGCATTTCACTATTTTCGTGTATTTTAGGAATCCTGTAAATCAAAGAGGCCCGAAGTGTTCAAATCTACAGCTATGCACTAATATGTTGTCTTCGTTTGCAGATACTAGCAGGCCGAAAAGTAGAAAATGTTGGGGAATATAACAATCCCATTGAATGCCTTGATCTTTATCTCACAGAAATTACTTTTAACGAGTACTGAGGCACCACACCAGAAATTAAATTCGCCAGGTTCTTTGTTGAGAAAGCAAGGTTGCTCAAGGTAATGAGGTTTGCCCTATATTTACTGCGCAAAAGTGAATGGATTGCTAAAGAGCGCAAGCGTCTACAGGTGAATGGAAAAGGCTCTCCACAAGCTGAATTTCAGTTTGTAACCTCATATGATAGATTATTCGGAAGTCACTGTATCAAGCCACTATATGACTTCTCAGTGGCTGATCCTTTCGCAGAAATAATGCATGAAAAAGATTCTGAAGAAGATGAATTTTATGTGTCTGAATAGTTCGAACCTTGTAATCTTTGAATTTGGGCCTTGTAATGCTGGAATTTGAACCTTGTAATATTTATGGTATTTGTTATATAACGTAATTGGATGTTTAATTTGGTCTTGCAATCATGTCTTGTTACAAGTATATATATGTTGTTCTTCTATACACAGAGCATAGATGTTCTGCAGACAGAGCATATCACATCGCACACGGACCACACTAGGTAACGTGTCGGTGATGAATTCATCAATCACAAACGGTTATATACCAGCAAACATTTGCCCACAACACACACGGCTTATTCCATCACAAACAACTCGGATGGATCAACTGTATGCCACATATCGCACACACAACTCTAATCTGATTCGTGCTTGATGTCTCCGCCATCGCTCGCACAGTTCATCTTATTTTCCACGTATCACTATGTCGGCCTCTGCTCGCGTCCCTCGGCGTGCTCTGCTCGCCGTTACGCACCGCAGCGTGTTGTGCTCGCCGTTAGGCGCCACAGCGCACTCTGTTGTATGTTGGCACACTCTACTCGCGTACCTCCACGCGCTCGGCTTGTGGATAGCTTTTCCTTACGTGTTCAACTGCTATATGTGTATATATGGTTGCTCGCCGTTGAGGCGCTGTGGAGCGCTCTGCTCGATCCGAGTGCACGCGCTCTACCAGCGGTTGGGGCCTGCGAACAATCACGTTGGGGGCCCATAAGCATGCGGTTGTGTCGCGCGCGTCGCCACGATGCAGTTACGTGCGGCGCGATGGAGTTACGCGTTGCAAATTAGAACTGCCATCCGGGCATGCGGATATTCCAGTCCGTACGGCTTCCCCATTAATTCCCGCGGCCATTATAACCTTAGTCTCTTCAACCGTTCGATCTCTCCCCAGAACACAACAAGCACACCCACGACAACACATACAGAGAGGATATCTGGTGGCGCTCCAATGGAGTTCGGCGAGCATAAAGTCGAGACCCACGTGAGGCAGATGGATCTCACGGTGGTGTACGCCATCGACCCGGTCGTGGTGGAGGACTACATCAACACCGTTGAGCAGTTGCTTGCTCGAGACAAGTACAAGGTGGTCGGCATCGATCTCCAGTACACCGGCGGTCATCCCAACATAGATTAGAAGGTTGTCGTCACCCAGTTGTGCATGCGCCATCATGTCCTCATCTACCACTACTGCATGGCCACAGAGCCTTGCGACCATTTCGCCAAGTTTGTCAACAGCACCGACTACAAGTTCGCTACGGTGGAAACCACCGACGATGTAAAAGGGCTCAGGGTTACGGGCTTGGCCTGCAAGAACCTTGTCGAAATCCGTGAGTACTGTAGGGTCTGATGCAGCATGAAGAAGGACTCCCTGGTTGAACTCGCCTCGGCCATCATCGACCCCTACTACTAGAAGATGAAAAAGGATGCCAAGAGAACAAGTCCCGTATCCTGGCACGGGGCCTGGATGCGGCAACTGGATGAACCTCACCTCAGGTTCGCGGCCAAGAGCGTGTACACATGCTACGAGATGCACAGGCGGATAGTTGACATGAGGAAGTGCCTCGTTACCGAAATCAATGAGGCCGGATCGAGCCACAAGCAGAGCAGTAGCGGCAAGCGTCACAAGAAGTAGATGATGATCAGATGATCGTTTATCCTAGTTAATTATGCATGTAATATATAGTTGACTTTGGTGTGTGGAAATGTCATGTGTGTAGTTGCCACCTATGTAATTATGCATGTAATAGTTTACTTTGGTGTGTGCAAATGTCATGTGTGTAGTAGCCACCTATGCAACTGGGTGTTTAATTTGGTTATGCAACCATCTCCTTATACGCGCGTGTGTGTGTATATATGTTGTTGTTCTGTATGTAATCCCAACGCACAACACACACGTCTTATTATTAGCAATCGTATGTGTTATTATCGGTCTTCGCACACATTTCTGATTACAGACCTGTTTGCCGCGTATCACACACATCTTGTAAAATTGAACCGTTTCTGTTATCTTGGCTCAACGCAAATATTTCATCCGAGTGAACAGTTTGCCCTCTATCACACACACCTTGATCTGGCTGACCGTTTCTCTTCTTCCGCCTAATCACAAACAGTTCATCCGAGTGAACCGTATGCCGTATATCGTACACACCTTCATCTGGCTGCCCGTTTCTATTCTTCTGCCTCATCTCAAATAGTTCATTGAACTGAACTCTATGCCCCACATCGCACACGCAACTAAATTCTGAACCATGTTTGATGTATTCGCCGTCGCAAACGTTTTGCATCTTTTTTAACGGTTTTTTACATCACCGTTTGCGATTATTGCATCGCACACAATTTCGTCGAAGGGTCTCTAATTGTAGCGTCGCATTAGCAGCATCCTGCAGTAGTGCAAAGCAGTTGTATTCTGCAGATCAATAATGCCAATTTAGTTTTTGTTCTGTTCTACCTTGAAGTACTACCCTCTTTATGTCAGGATTGTCATGGAAATTGCACCATCTCTTATGAATTCTTGACGCAGTGATACTTCTCGCCATCATTGTTCATTCCTCAATTCCCGTGTTATGGTAACCGGAATGCCGACAAGTGAATCGTGATGTGTGAAATCAATACTCCCAGCAACTCTGTTGCTTGGTAGTTAATGGACAATAATTTCATTCTTAGTGTGTTGGTTATTGAATCGTCATTCTAAGATTGATCGTGCTACCTAGTCCATTTTCCTGGTGCACTCTTCGATTGATGGGTTGGGATTTTTTCAAACCTTGCTCTTTTGATCATATCATCTTGCCTGGAAAGCAAGATTGCTCCCGAGCTTAATAACATATCAGTGGTTCATGATTTTTCGAATATCTTCTCGAAAGTATCACCAGGTTGTCCCATGACCGTTCTGTTGAGTTCGTGATCAAGTTGGTTTTCCTATAAACCACCCTTTCTCCAAGAATCTGGGTTGGATACCCTAAACTAGTTGGTTAAGCTAAACAACAACTTCGAGAGCTGGGAGATAAAAGCTTTGCCGAACTTAGTTCATTCCAAAGGGGATATCTTTATATGTGTGTATTGAAGAAAGTGATACCCTCATTGATTGGTCCTCGTGATCAGTTGTTGGATTTATTGTCTTATCTAATCTTTGATTTGAATATGGCCTATCGTCAAATCAAAATCTGAACCAACGTTGTTTGTAATGTTGTCTTACTCGTGGTGGTTTCCTCGACCATACAATGTTACATCTTTTGGTCTGACCAATGCTATCACCTTGTACACATAATTATGGAATTCCATCTATATGGAAATCCCAATGACTTGTTGAGCCCATTGGCAACATTTTTATCTTCTCCATGATTCGTACTAAACAATAAGCTAGTGTTGGAAACTTTTGAAAGCATTCTTCATGCTAGTTCATGAAGCATATGTTTGGTTGAAAGAAGTGACTTCCTCTAGTTCACGTCCATTTGGTGCAAGCTGCCGTCGTGAATTCGAGAAAGCTTGTTTCCTCTCGAATCATCCCAAGTCAGTCATACATGCGTGAAGTATTCTATGGTTTGATAGGTTTGGCCATCTCCATTCCATATGTAATTCCTAGCACACCAAGCCACTGACTGATTTGTTCTAGGAAAAGGAGTTAAATGCTAATCCATGGTAATGCATAAGACCTCGATATCCTTGATGATGGTTTCCACCCAGAATAGTGTTTTGTTGTAAGGTTTCCATGTGTACATGATTGTCCTAGACATTCTGTTCACATGTATCTTGAAATCTAGCTCATTTTTTGGAGCTTGCTATCATAGTTCATTTCCCGAGAATCTCGCAATGTTGTCCCGTCATTTTGTGTTGCAAACTTTATTTCAAACATGTTGTCTGAAATATCCTGGCATCAATCAGATCTGAATCTTAGGCAGATATAATGATTGGAATGTTTCGCAAGAATTATAATATTGGTCTTTCTAAACCGGTAAAGTGGAAGTTGTGGCCAACACACTTACCCGAAAGACCTATTATTGTACCATCTTGATTGAAAAAGTTGGCCGCTTCCCCATGAGAATTTCATATGACTTATTCTAGAAGTTGTTCCTTATGGATCCTTTGTGTTACCGAAGTTCGACCTTTTACTTGATGACCATGTGGATGATGCTTCTAAACATGGTCATGGAAACTAGAACATCAAGGAGAACATTAGAAGCGGAGTGTTAAATGTCTCTTGGTCGATCATTCAGATTTGGTACCCTTGGCATTGCTAAGGTAAAATCTGAGAAGTTGTTGTCTTCTTTGCATCCGCATCCTCCATCGTTATTTATCATGGTAGTATGAGGTGTCACCAAGATCTTGGCACGGATGTTGGCTAAACCCTGATAAATATGGAGATGCTCAAGTTCTTGAAAGCACGCTCAGTCACTGGGTTATATCCTCAGTATCAATGGGAATGTGCCTTCCATTCGCCGAGTTGTTTTATAACCATAGTTTCTTTTCCAAAATGAGTATGCCATTCTTTTGAATTCTTTCAAACGATCAATTGTGAATTGCCTCAGGCTGGTATGAAGAGTTTCAATGATCTATGTATCAAAAGTAATTCTTTTTCCCACTTAAGGGAATAATTCTACGACTCACCTCCCCCAAGGTGTTCGTTATGGAATCATGGCAATTATCTCCTCGCTACTTTGAAACCATGCACCATCTTACTCCAGCGTGGAATTGTTGCCTACCAAATTGAACCCTTGTCATCTATCTCTTTATATTGCTCCTGATTTGTATTTTGTGTCTCAACTAGAGGAGTTATTACGTCTCACTCCATGAGTTGATCGTGAGTTGCTCGATCTTCGAGAAGATCAATTCATGTAGAGTTTCTTTCTATCGTCATAGTTAGATGAAGGTCTTGAAAGCAGGGATGTCAAGATCAACATGATGCAATGAATCAATGACCTCGAGAAATGCAATGGATCATGAAGACTATGTCAGTTCCATGTCCCCTCTATCTTCTTACCTCACGCCTTGAATCTCGAGACGAGATTCTTGTTTAGTGGGGGTGAGTTGTCACAGCCCTAGAAGTTGATTGTAAATAGTTGCATAATCATCCATGCATCATGTTTAAATTTATGAAAGTTGAATTGAGGTTAGTTGAAACCCTCACATATCATTCTCTGAAATGATCAAGTTAAAGATTTCTTCAAATAGGTCCAAGAAAATGTTCAAGTTAATCCCTGAAAATATTGGCAAGAGGTAAAATTCAAACCAATATTTTTAGAGCAATAAATGTATTTGTTTTGGGCATTTGAAGTTAAATCAAAATGTCTTTGAATTGGATTTATTTTTGCTATTAAAGAAATACAGGTCCAATTATTCTGAAACTTTTTGTGGGGCTCTGGAAATATCCATTTAGTTACCATATTAAATTTTAGAATTTATAAAAATGGTTTGATTTGAAAATCAAACCCAAAATAGTTGCAGAAATAAAACTGAGTGTTTTACCTAACACTTACCTATCCAGCCTGGCCGGCCTGCTACTGTGCGGCCCAGCCCACAGCGCAGTTCCAGTCACCCTCAACCTCCCGCCAGGAGGATGAGAGGCGCGTGGCTACCGCACGCAAGCATGTGCCCCTGCCACCTCCTGCTTGCCGCCTCCCTCTGGACCTCCCGGACGACGCCATGCACGCTCTGTGCACAACCCTCTCACTCTCGCCTACTTTCCCCTCTCTCACGCAAGAACACGAGCTCGACCGAGCGAGCTCGCCGATGCCGATCGCCGTACCCGTGGCTACCGGCCACCCCTCGCCCTGCCACTGAGTCCAGAAGCTCCACCGCGTCTTCCTCGCCCTCTCCACCGAGCTATGGGGTGCCCGGATGCCCTGCTTCATCGCCACCATCGCCGTCTTCGCCCTCGGCCGCCGTCGATTCGCGGCAACCAACGCTTCCCCGACCCTGCCGTCTGCACCATCCACCTCCCCGTGAGCCCCGCTGCTTCTTCCCCCTGTCCCCTGCTCAAACTCATGTCGTAGCCACCGTCCCACCGCAATCGAAGCTCGTTGCAGCCATCCATGTCGTCGTCGCGGCCATGGCATGATTCGATCGTGTCCGAGCACGCCGTTGAACTCCTGGAGTTCCCAGGAGCCTGTAGAGCAATTCAGCTAGCCCCTCCGTGCAACGTAGCCTTGCGCATGACCGAGCCCGTATTCCGGCTGTCGTCTCCGTCGTTGCCGCTGCCCCCACAAGCCATCCCGGCCTCCGGCATTTGCCCTGGTCGATGTGCCGCACTGCCAGCTCGCTGTAGCCGCAAACCGCGCGCGAAATGATGCTCTGTAGTGCCCTCCCGCGCAACACCGGCGAGCCACCGCCGCAGGATTTCGTCACCGGCGGCTAAACGTTGTTGCTGACGTGGTGTCATTAGGTTAGGTGCTAATCACCTAGTTAATTAAGCCCTACTGTATGACATGTGGGACCCATGTTGTTAACGAGACAGGTTAATTTAAATAACCCATGTTAACTCTCTATCGCACTGACGTGTGGGCCCGAGTGTCAGGTTTGACCTGAACCGGCCCTTGTTGACTTGCTGATGTCACACCAATGTCATGCTGATGCAGTAACTATTTTTGGAATTTAAATAAATCTAAATGATTTATTTATTTTCAGAAATTTGCCTAAACTTCTAAAATTCATAGAAAATCAACTGTAACTCCAAATGAAATCATTTATATATGAAAATTTATCAGAAAAATCTAAAGAATCTATTTATGGCATTTCCATGCATGTTTGAACAACCTACAGCTATTGTATATGACACTTTGAATTAATGGCATTTGAAATGTCACACCTTGGCTTCAAACCAACTTCATTTAACTTTGTTTCTAGTTGCATTAGCTCAACCAACGACGTTTTGCCATGTCATTATCATGCATCATATTGTTGCATTGCATTGATTGTGTTCCCTCTTGTTTGTCAATGTTTGTCCCCTCTAAGTAGACGTTGTTTCAACGATGTGATCAATGACACTGATGAAGACTCAATGCTATCTTCAGAAGTGCCAGCAAGCAACCCCCCCCCCCCTCTGAGCATTCCTATACAATCCCACTTTCTCGCTCCTTCTCTCGTTTACTACATTAGGACAACAACGATTCAACTATTACATGTTGCGGTAGTTGAACCAATTCCTCTGCATGACCTTTCTTTCCCATAGTAAATATTTGAAACCCACTAGCATGAGTAGGAGTTGTTTGAGCCATGATGTGCCTACTCATTCATGCTTTCTTGTTATGCCTGCTATGCTTAGAGTTGTGTCAGGTCCGATCCATCTGGGATGAATTGGGATGGTGGTGAACATGCCCTACTGTTGAGAGCTAAGTGTGTGAACACGATTTGGTAAAGGTAGCGACGAGAGGCCATGTAGGAGTACATGGTGGGTTGTCTCATTGAAACTATCCTCAGGAACTGAGTTCCGTGTCTCTGATCCAAGACAGTTACTACCACACATTGGGATACTTAATTGACCCTCTTGACTTATTAATCGCCTTGATCTCTGTCCAGGAGTTGCAACTAGTTTCTGGTGTTTGTAGGTTGTGTAAGTAGTCTACCAAGTGGAACCTAATACAGGTGGGCTTGGGATAGACTAGGCACAGTGGCACGGTGTACCAAGTGGCACCCGGATGGTGGGCTTGGGAACCCTGCTCACATCGTTTGGGACCGTGATGGAAACTTCGGCCGGACTTCCTTTGCAGGTTTAGCCTCAGATAGGTGATAAAGCTAGACTAGAGTCTTGCGTGGTTAGTCTGGTCGTGGCCGATACCCTCGCCAGGCTTCTGGTTGAAGGTTGCCGAGATACATGACGTGTACATGGTGGTAAGTGGTGAGAGCATGTGTGGAGAAGTACATGATAAGTCTCCAACGTATCTATAATTTTTTATTGTTCAATGCTATATTATATTCTGTTTTGGATGTTAATGGGCTTTATTACACACTTTTATATTATTTTTGGGACTAACCTATTAACCGGAGGCCTGGCCCAAATTGCTATTCTTTTTTGCCTATTTCAGTGTTTCGCAGAAAAAGAATATCGAACGGAGCCAAAAACCTAATTCCACCACCGCAACCTTCTGTACCCGTGAGATCCCATCTTGGGGCCTTTTCCAGCGCTTCACCGGAGGGGGCATTGATCACGGAGGGTTTCTATGTCAACACCATAGCCTCTCCGATGATGTGTGAGTATTTTACCTCAGACCTTCGGGTCCATAGTTATTAGCTAGATGGCTTCTTCTCTCTCTTTGGATCTCAATACAAAGTTCTCCACGATTCTCGTGGAGATCTATTCGATGTAATCTTCTTTTGCGGTGTGTTTGTTGAGACCGATGAATTGTGGGTTTATGATCAAGTTTATCTATGAACAATATTTGAATCTTCTCTGAATTCTTTTATGTATGATTGGTTATCTTTGCAAGTCTCTTCGAATTATCAGTTTGGTTTGGCCTACTAGATTGATCTTTCTTGCAATGGGAGAAGTGCTTAGCTTTGGGTTCAATCTTGCGGTGTCCTTTCCCAGTGACAGCAGGGGCAGCAAGGCACGTATTGTATTGTTTCCATCGAGGATAACAAGATGGGGTTTATATCATATTGCATGAGTTTATCCCTCTACATCATGTCATCTTGCTTAAAGCGTTACTCTCTTCTTATGAACTTAATACTCTAGATGCATGCTGGATAGCGGTCGATGTGTGGAGTAATAGTAGTAGATGCAGGCAGGAGTCGGTCTACTTGTCACGGACGTGATGCCTATATACATGATCATACCTAGATATTCTCATAACTATGCTCAATTCTATCAATTGCTCAACAGTAATTTGTTCACCCACCGTAATACTTATGCTCTTGAGAGAAGCCACTAGTGAAACCTATGGCCCCTGGGTCTATTTTCCATCATATTAATCTTTCAGCACTTAGTTATTTCTTATGCCTTTTATTTTACTTTGCATCTTTATTTCTCTCTTTATCATAAAAATACCAAAAATATTATCTTATCATATCTATCAGATCTCACTCTCGTAAGTGACTGTTGAGGGATTGACAACCCCTTTATCGCGTTGGTTGCGAGGTTCTTATTTGTTTGTGTAGGTGCGAGGGACTCGTGCATGATCTCCTACTGGATTGATACCTTGGTTCTCAAAAACTAAGGGAAATACTTATGCTACTTTACTGCATCACCCTTTCCTCTTCAAGGGAAAACCAACGCAGTGCTCAAGAGGTAGCAGTACACCCCTGCAGGGCTAATATGATCTATTCGAATAGCCGCATCCGTGGATATGGACTACTTGGAACGCTTACATATATTGGTCATAGATAACTTGAAGTGGATACTCTAAAATGCGCAAGATAAGTGTGAGTGCTATGGATGGCCTTCTTGTAGGGAGACAGGAGAGGATCCATAGTGGTGTATTGATATGGTGAGTATGTGGACTTGTGTGCGCCACCTCAAAGAAGTTAATGGCAGTCATAGTATAGGATAGCCACTGAGTCAAAGCTGGCTTGCTGCAGTCAAACTCCACCGCCCCCTTTGTTGATACAGATGCATAAGTAGTTAGTTTTGATGTAAGTCTTGCTGGGTACATTTTTACTCACATTTTCTTAATTTATGTTTTCGCAGAGAGACTTCAGTCCCACTAGTAGTTCTTCGTGGGCTTCGACAATTAGCTTGGGAATCCTAGGCAGAGGTCTGGTTCCTATGGAGGGTCTTGTAGATAGATAGGCTTCCTAGTCTTCTTTCTTTTCAGTTGTCTGTACTCAGACATGTTTATGCTTCCGCCTGTGCTTGTTGCTTGTATGACTTGAATGATGGGTCATGAGACCCATGTTTGTAATATTCGGCTCCTCGGAGCCTATTGAATAAATACTTTGAGTCATAGAGTTCTGTTGTGATGCCCTGTTGTATTTACACATATCGAGCATATTGTGTGTATGTTATTGAAATGCTTGGTATGTGTGGGATCCGACACCTAGTTGTTTATTCTTGGTAGCCTTCCTTATGGGGAAATGTCTCCTAGTGCTTCCACTGAGCCATGGTAGTTCGCTACTGCTCCGGAACACTTAGGTTCGCAGGCATGTATCCTTCTTTGTTCATGTGTCTGTCCCTTCGAGGAAATATCACGCGTTGTTCCTTTAAGTCCTTGTAGCTTGCTACGACTTGCGTTCATACGTTGATGACCGACATGTTCATTGCTGGGTTACGTTTGCCTGTCCCTGTAAGTTTGTGCCACCTTGGGTTTACGACCAGTCATGTCGGCCCGGGTTCTCTATCATATGGATGCTAGCGACACAATCATATACGTGGGTCATAAGGCGCAAACGGTCTCGGCCCAGGTAAGGCTGCAGCCATGGAATACCGCGTGTGAGGCCGCAAAGAGATATGATGTGTTACATGCTAGATCGGTGTGACTTAGGATCGGGGTCCCGACAATTTATGTTTTGCGGTCTCAAAAAGGGCTAGCGAGATACCATTTTGTTATATCATATCATGATTGTTTTGAAAAAGTGTTGTCATCCGAGATTTACTATTATTGCTCACAAGTTGATTATGCTATTGATATGAGTAAATGTGATACCTAAATGTTATTGCAAACATGGTTAGTTCATAATCTTTGCTGAAAACCTGAATATTGACTAGACATATTTGCAACAACAAGATCAAAAAGAGTGTGGAGGATGGTCAACACGCAGAGTGCGGAGGCGCCATGGTGAGCAAGATGCCCAATGTCACATGGCCCAAAGGTACCTTTGTGGAGACCGTCAAAGGGTGGCAGCAACTGTGGTTCTATATCACAGAGCCCCGCGACGCCTCTTGGGCCACGGCTCTCGAATTCAAGTCTGGAGCCCCAATGCGGCTCACCTCCTGGCTAGAGAAGGGCCTGGATTGGGCTTCGTCGGACGAGTTGACAGCGCTGCAGACGCGCATCCAGAGCATGGTGGACAAGAACATCAAGCTCGTCAACGTGATCCAGGTGATGCTAGTTCGCCGGATCCTTCCATGCCAGAGCCGGACTTGCCATCTGTGGGAGTTCGATCCAGCCAAGCACCAGACCTTGCAACGGTTCTTTGGAACTACGCACGAACATATCTGGAAGGTGCTCTTTAAGGCCAACGAGACGTGGCCGAAGACGACTGAGGACCGTGGGCACGACCTGGCCCATCCCGCCAGTCCAGTAAGTCTTTCGCGTTTCAAGGTGTATCCTTTACTTGTTTACTCAAGGAAGGTGCCTAAGCCTCCCTATTTATTTCTTCGGGGCTGGACAAAGAAGACGGAGCGGATTCAGAGTCCGGCTCCGCTGCCCGAGGAACCAGCCATCCCGCTTCTGACAAAGATGCTGGTTCCGGCGCCCTACCAGGCGCCGGAGAAGAAGGCCAAGAAAAAGGCCAAGGAGACCAGGAGTGGCCTCTGCCGCAAGGGTGCTTCGGACATGACGTCCGAAGACGCCGAGACTCACTCCTCCGCCGCCGAGGACGACGAGGAGGAGGAGGAAAGCAACTCTCCCCCTGAGGGGGAGAAGGAAGAAAAGGGTGGCCTCCACGAATCTGGAGGCAGAGGCGTCCAAGAAGGGGAAGGTCTCCCTCGCGGATAACTCCGCATGGGACATTGATAGCAGCCCAGAGCGGCGCCCCCGAGATAAGCCCCTGGCCGAATCATGAGTACTCAAAGACCCTGACGCATTCATATATCCAGCCTTTTTACTTCATAGTTTTAACATGTTGAATCATGCACTTGTAGTCCGGCTCGTTCCGACTTTGAGCGATCCTCATCTTCGGGGAATTCGCTGGACCCGAAGGTGATGGACAGCGGGTCCCTTCCGGCGGCCTCCTCTCCCAGGGCCATGGATGACACCGAGGTGTTGTCCCGAAGGATCCCAGGCCAGGGAGAGATGCAGGAGGCCGTCAGGGCGGCGCCAGAGGGTGAAACCTCAGCTGCTGGACACATGGGGGAGCAAACCCCCATGGAGACTGGCGATGGGGGCCATATCCAATTCGGCCCCCAGCCGAATACAGTCCCGGAGACCTATACGGCTTCGGAATCCGGCAAGAAGCCTCCTTCAAAAGAAGGAGGTGTGCCTATTCTGCCGGTGACCTCTGTCCGACCGGAGGCACGGGATACTCTATTGGAAGCGCTGCGAAGTGCTTCCATTGTTGAGGAACACCGTACCCTCATGGCTACGGTGATTGAGAAGATTCAGTCTGCAAAGAGTGGACTGACCAAAGCCTGCACAAGCCTTCTAACAGGCTTCGAGGTAAGAAACGCAATTATGTGAAAAGAATGTCACAGTATAGACAATAGCCCCTGAGACTCTGTCCAGTGTTCGGAAAGAAAAGCCGGACAGAGGATCAAATAATTTTCGCAAGAGACTAATCATACATGTCTATGTGAATAAGCAGGCGTCGTTGCTGGCTGCGACCTCCCATGCTGCCGAAGTCTCCGGACTGAAGCAGAGTCTGGAGCGGACCAAGGAAGAGCTCGGCTGTGTAAAAAAGCAGCTGGAGGACAAGCAAGGTAAGCCATGACCTTCTGTATATCAGAAAGGATAGATGATTTGTATTGACCGTAGTGCCATGATATTTGTAGGAGCGGCGACCGAGGTGGAGGTCCTTAAAAAGGTGCTAGCCAAGGCCAAAAAGAAAGCGGCAAAAGAACAAGCTGCCCGTGAAAAACACGAGGCCAGGGTTGACGAGGTCCAGCAGGAGCTCCAGGACGCCGTTAAGAAATGCGAATCCTTGGAGCGCAACATTGCGGATCAAGAGGCCAAACTCGCCAAGGCTCGCCAGAGTGCACAAGATGCCCGGGTTGAAGCCCAGGGCGCCCTCCAGGAAATCCAAGAGGCCAGGAAAATCGCGGCGGGTAAGGCTTTTATTATGCAAAGCAAGTATGTGAAGAAAAGGTACTTCCTACTGACCCGGATTTGGAGTTCTCCAGGGGCGTTTGCGGATCTGCCGCGCAGTGTTTCTAACGTTGTGGAATTCTTCCGAGCCGAAGAGGGGAGCTCAATGGAGAAGCTGTTCTGGTCGCAATACCTTGCGCCAGAACATCCGGTGCCCCTTAGCGATCAGCTAAAACAGCCGGTCGAACTGCATAGGGTGGCCGAACTGGCCATGAAGAACTTGATAATCCGGCTGTGGCCTGCCGAAGCCATACCCAATAGCTACTTCGGGCTTGTGAAGCGGCTGGTCAATGCCTGCCCCCAGCTTGACGTCATCAAGTGGCCAGTCTGCATCGAAGGTGCGTGAATGGCCTTCGCTCATGTCAAGGTGCAGTGGGCGAAGATGAACGCCGTCAAGCTCGCGACCGAGTGACCGCCCGCTGGCAAGGAGCACCGCACGCCCGAGCGGTATTTTGACGATGATGTCCTGGAGGGATCCCGCATTGTAGCGGCGCAATGTGCTAAGGACATTATTTATGAATGAATACATTCATGTTATCTTGTCCTGTAGTATGAAACAGAGCTGATATGTAATATAATGCTTGTTTATTTTTTGAAATTTTACCTCCTGTGCGGCCATTTTTATTAAATCTGAGAGTTGGCCAGTCGTCGGCTTCAGTCCCCACGTAGGTAGTACGGGGGTGTTCGGGATGGGATCTAAACACTCTTGATCCAAAGGTTTGGTCCTTGAAGGAGGTATTTAGCGCAACGAACCAGGCAATCGGACTATGTGGCTTTATCACCCTCACTTAGCCATAGGAGTTTGACAATAGAATTTTAGGCGCAGCCCCTAGTATTCGTGAGTCCGAACTAGGGTGCAGTAAACACCTGATCGGGTAAAGACCGATTCGTCGCATAATGCGGAAAAAATCGCAAAAGATTTGTAACCTCCGAACAGCTGACCGGCTATCGCCGCATCATGACAGTCAGTTTTCGGCTTTCCCTACTGAGGTGCTCATCCAGATAAAGCAGGACACAATCGCAGTAGTTCTCCCTTTACTACCCTAGCCGATATAGCAGAACGTAAGGTAGTAAGCACAGGAGCGGGGCAACCCAACTATTGACCAAAGACATGATTCGGAGCCAATGCATATAATGCTAAATTCGGGGTGGCGAACTATACTGTAAAAAGTGTTCGGATTTTGTTGCCGTAGTATGGGGCGCAATGAAGCCCCTGGCGAATTAAGGCGTACCAAAGTGTACGGGTGCAATTGATAAGATTATCAAGAAAAAAATGAAGTAGTAAGCTAGTGTCGCAGAAGTTGGGCCGCAAACTGTTTCCATTATATTTTGATTAATACGTCAAAGCTTATTTGTACAAGTAGTGCAATAAGCAACAGGGCTATTTAACATGCCACGACCAAGGGAGAGCTGCGTGAGGGTCCTGAAAACAGTTAGGGTGATCGTCAAAAGGACCACCTGGAGATTCCCGTATACGTCGATGCTTCTTGCCGTCTTGGTATATCTATCCTTCGAAAGGACCGATGATTAGGCCGTCAGGAAGGACCTGTGGAAAAGAAACCTGAAAAGGATGAAAAAGAAAAAGTGAAAGTATGTGTGTCCAGGGGAGGTCGAGCCGTATTATGGACCACAATCTAGTGATGCCTCCGTCTATGCCCATGGAATTTTAAGTGCGTAGTTATGTGCACGTGGTACGTATGCCGCCATTTGGCCGGGACGGAGACGGAGGCCAGATTGCTAGTCTAACTCCTGACGAGCTGGACTGTTGTCCTGCGGAGTAGTCCGGATTCGTTTGACAGTGTACGGGAGCTTGGCCGCTGAATTAAGATTCTACTTGGTAAGGCCGCTCTGTACTTCCGCTGCCAGGGCTGCGGTGTGCTCCTCGGTACGGAGGGAGCGTCCTGTGTTTCCATTAACTATTATGACACCACGTGGACCGGGCATCTTGAGCTCGAGATAAGCATAGTGCAGCACTGCATTGAATCGAGCAAATGCGGTTCGTCCGAGTAGTGCGTGATAGCCACTGCGGAAGGGGACGATGTCGAAGATCAACTCTTCGCTTCTGAAGTTGTTCGGGGATCCGAAGACAACTTCCAGTGTGATTGAGCCTATACAGCAGGCCTCTACACCTGGTATGACTCCTTTAAAGGTAGTTTTGGTGGGCTTGATCCTTGATGGATCGATGCCCATTTTGCGCACTGTATCCTGATAGAGCAGGTTGAGGCTGCTGCCCCCGTCCATGAGGACTCGCGTGAGGTGGAATCCATCGATTATTGGGTCAAGGACCAGTGCGGCTGAACCGCCATGGCGGATACTGGTCGGATGGTCCTGTGATCGAAAGTGATCGGGCAGGATGACCATGGGTTGAATTTTGGGGCGACTCGCTCTATCGCATAGACGTCCCTGAGTGCACGCTTGCGCTCCCTCTTGGGGATATGGGTAGCGTATATCATGTTCACCATTTTGATCTGAGGGGGAAACTTCTTCTGTCCCCCTGTGTTCGGTGGACGGGGCTCCTCGTCATCGTCCTCACTTTGTGACCCCTTCTCCTTGTTTCGGCATTTACCTTGTCGGCCTGCTTAAAGACCCAACAGCTTATGTTGGTATGATTGGCTGGCTTATCGGGGGTGCCGTGTATCTGGCATGGACGATCGAGAATGCGGTCTAAGCTGCATGAGCCCGGATTGTTCCTTTTATATGGCTTCTTCCGCTGGCCGGACTTGGAGCCATTGAATCCGGCATTGACTGTCGTGTCATCATTATTGTCACCGTTGCTTCGACGCTTGTGTCTGTTGCATCGTGGCTTGCCGTTGCTATTTCTGGCTTCAGAAGTGCCAGGTTCGCTTTTACTGTTATTGCTACGGGCTAGCTAGCTATCTTCGCCCGCGCAAAAGCGGGTCATAAGCGTCGTGAGGGCTGCCATGGACTTCGGCTTTTCTTGGCCAAGGTG
This sequence comes from Triticum aestivum, assembly GCF_018294505.1. NCBI lineage: Eukaryota > Viridiplantae > Streptophyta > Magnoliopsida > Poales > Poaceae > Triticum > Triticum aestivum. The sequence goes on from NC_057802.1 coordinate 190,947,545, forward strand.
TCGGGCAAGCCGTTCGTCGCGGATGCTATGTTTAAAGGCCGCTAGGGCTTCGGCATCCGGACAGTCGACGATCTGGTTCTTTTTAGTTAAGAACCTAGTCCATAATTCCTTGGCTGACTCTCCGGGCAATTGAACTATGTGACTTAAGTCGTCGGCATCTGGAGGTCGGACATATGTACCTTGGAAGTTGTCGAGGAAGGCGTCTTCCAAGTCCTCCCAGCTGCCAATGGATTTTTCGGGCAGACTATTCAACCAGTGCCGAGCTGGTCCCTTGAGTTTTAGCGGGAGGTATTTGATGGCATGAAGATCATCACCGCAGGCCATATGAATATGGATAAGAAAGTCTCAATCCATACCGCGGGGTCTGTTGTCCCATCATATGATTCAATGTTCATGGGTTTGAACCCTTTTGGGAATTCGTGTTCCATTACTTCATCAGTGAAGCAAAGGGGGTGTGCAGCGCCTCTATATCGGGCCAAGTCGCAACGTAGCTCGGATGGAGTTCGTGTGCGGTTTTCGGCCCGGTCGTGGTTATGTTTGTCACGTCCGACTAGATGGCCATCGACGCGCGTCAGGGCACACCCCCGCGATCCGTAGATCGATCTGGTCTGACCTGCTCTATTGTCCAAGTCTTGCCGCAGGTCATATGTATAACCCCGAGTTGTTATGTCCCTGCCTTTACGGCGGGGTAGCATGGGCTGGTGTTCGGCCTGGGTTGCCACTTTGTCCCGGCCATGTGGTGGTCGGTCAGCCGCATTACGCGCTGATGGTACGGGCTCCAGCGCCTCGTCATCGGATTGAGGTAACAGTTTGCGCTTATGGTAACTTTTGGTTGGGCGCTCGAGGCTGTATTCCTCGGCTGCCAGGACATTGGTCCACCTGCCATTGAGCAGATCCTAAGCAGCTTGAAGTTGTTGCTGCTTCTTTTTCAGGCTCCTTGCAGTGGCTATTAGCCGGCGCTTAAAGCGCTCCTACTCGACGGGTTCCTCAGGCACGATAAAGTCTTCATCGTCGAGGCTCACCTCATCCTCGGAGAGTGGAAGATAGTTACTGTCCTCCGAGTCTTCGTTTATGGCCTGTTCATCAGGGCTGACTTGCCCATCTTCCCTATCGTCATGTTCAGAAGTTGGCTCGACGGGGTCTTCTTTGTCTTCGGCATCGTCTGGAGTATTGTTTTCTCTCGTGCCGGTATTGCTATCTTTTCCGCGGCGTGATTTAGAGTGGCGCCGCTGACGTCGGCGCTTTGGCTGTATCTCAGGAGGTTTATCCTCGACTGGATCCTTCTCGTTATCACAGTCATTCTTTGGGTGTATCCACCATGTATACGTCGTATGAGAAGGTGGCCGTCCAGCGCCCAGTAAACGATGGGTTTTGGGCCTTCTCCTCTTCGACGTCGTCGTTCATACCGTCGATGTCTTCGGAGCCGTAATCGAGCATGTCAGTTAAGTCTTCGACAGTGGCTATTAAGTGGGAGGTGGGTGGGAAGCGAAATTCCCCGTCATCAGCCCCCAGTTCAAACCGGATATAATTCGGCTGTGAGTCCCCTGCTAAGGAGAGGGTTTTTAATGAGTTTAGCACATCGCCTAAAGGTGAGTGCTGGAAGATGTCCGCGGAGCTGAATTCAACGATCAGTGCCTGATCAGGCTCGACGGACGCGGATGCACGTGGTTCGAAACCTGTGGTCGGAGACGAATCCGAGGTTCCGGTGACGCAGATCCCGCTTGAGGTTGGGTCTGTGTGCGGCTCCAACGCCGCTGAGTCTGCGGCTTCCGTGGCGGGGTTGAGCTTCCCGTCCTCGGATGGCGCAATCTGCTCCGGACCTAGGGCCGGAGCACTTACAGGCGCTATCTCCTGGGTATGGTCCGATGACAGATTTAGGTCATGTTCATCGCGGTGGCAGGGAGCGGTTCCCGTGGGCTCGAATCCGTCAAAGATCAAGTCTCCGCGGATATCAGCAACGTAGTTCAAGCTTCCAAACCTAACCTGACGGCCAGGGGCGTAGCTGTCAATCTGCTCTAGATGGCCACGCGAGTTGGCCCGCAGTGCAAGCCGCCGAATACAAAGATCTGGCCGGGGAGAAAGACCTCCCTCAGGGCAGCATTGTTGTAGATGATTGACGGAGCCATCGAGCCTTCTAGCGATGACACAGCAGAACTCTCAATGAAAGCACCAATGTCGGTGTCAAAACCGGCAGATCTCGGGTAGGGGGTCCCGAACTGTGCATCTAAGGTTGATGGTAACAGGAGACAGGGGATGCGATGTTTACCCAGGTTCGGGCCCTCTCTATGGAGGTAATACCCTACTTCCTGCTTGATTGATCTTGATGAATATGAGTATTACAAGAGTTGATCTACCACGAGATCGTAATGGCTAAAACCCTAGAAGTCTAGCATGTATGATTGTGATTGCCTCTACGGACTAAACCCTCCGGTTTATATAGACACCGGAGGGGACTAGGGTTGTACAAAGTCGGTTACAGAGAAAGGAATCTTCATATCCGAACGCCAAGCCTGCCAGCAGAGTCCCATCCGGACACGGGAGAGAGTCTTCTATCTTGTATCTTCACGGCCCATTAGTCCGGCCCATGTTACATAGTCCGGACGCCCGAGGACCCCTTAATCCAGGACTCCCTCACATAGGCCCTCGGAAAATTCTTTCTAATTTACATGATTACCGGCAAAAAATTAGAAGTTGCATGGATGGTGTCGCAAAGTCCACAAAGACACCGAGAAGATAAAGTTAATTGAACACCATAGCCGTGTAACTAACCAACGCCTGTTGATTTCAATCGTGTTATACGAGTGTCCAGACTATGATCAGCGTCCTCGGGTGTTTCATGCCTAGCCAGTTGTTTGCCTACTCCATCTTCTTATTCCAACTCTTTCAATAAACCATCATGCATGCATATGTCCCCTCCTTTTATCAAATATTGGATCTTTTATTCCTTTCTTTGTAATTTGGTAGCCCACAAAGACAGCCATCAATTCTTTCCTTTAATAAGCCACAAATCAGCCCTCAATTCCTTCCTTTGATACACACGGTTCTTGCAACATGCACTTGCATTCTTTCTTCTTGTCTGCTCTGTCACGGTCCCTTTTTAAGGTGACTTGTTGTTAACGCAAGAGATTTACTTGTATATAAATTGGTACGAATCAGTTTAAACAAACGATGTGGGACTATTTCACATAAATTAGCTTGGCTCAGTTGGTTGTTGTGTTGATCCATGGGACAGGAGATCAGGAGTTCGATCCACATCATCTGCTATTTTTCTCACGCGTGGCCCAGAAAAGGCCTCGCAGGCTATGTGGCCTAATACAGGTAGATGTTTTTTCTATCTAGCACAGGTGGATCGAAGGTGATCTGACGTACGAATATTTTGAACCTGGTTGATAGTTGGGCTGACGGACGAAAACGGACGAAAGTTTGGGGGTAAGAAGCAATCACCCTTTTATTAGTAGGTATAGATGACTACATACGGAATACATGCCTACATTATATTGATGAATTGGAGCTAGTTCTGCGTCACCCTAGGTTATGACTGCTACATGATGAATATTATCCAACACAATTATCATTGCTGATCCAATGCCTACGAGATTTTCACATATTATTCTTTGCTAAGTTACTTTCGTTGCTACTGCTGTTACAATCGCTACAAAACTGCTATTGTTACTTTTGCCACTTTACCGTTACTTCCATACTACTTTACTATTAAATACTTTGTTGCAGATATTAAGTCTTTCAGGTGTGGTTGAATTGACAACTCAACTTCTAATACTCATGAATATTCTTTGGCTCCCCTTGTGTCGAATCAATAAATTTGGGTTAAATACTCTACCCTCGAAAACTGTTGCGATCCCCTATACTAGTGGGTTATCACTCTGTATTTTTTGCCGTCTCAGAAAAGGCTAGCAGGATACTATGTTATCATATTATATCATGACTATTTTGAAAAATGGTCGGCATCCGAGATATGTTATTGTTGCTCGCTAGTTGATTATGTTATTGTCCTGAGTAAATGTGAGACCTAAGTGTTATCATTCATACGGTTAGTTCATAATATTTGCTGAAAACCTGAATACTAAGCTAAGCATATATACAGCAACTGAACAAAATAGTTTGTAAAAGTTTTTCTTTATCACTTTCAGTTTGTCAACTAAATTGCTTGAGGACAAGCAATGAGTTAAGCTTGGGGGAGCTGATACGTCTCCAACGTATCTACTTTTCCAAACACTTTTGCTCTGGTTTTGGACTCTAATTTACATGATTTGAATGGAACTAACCTGAACTGACGCTATTTTCGGCACAACTACCATGGTGTTATTTTTATGGAGAAATAAAAGTTCTTAGATTGAGCTGAAAACTTTACGGAGAATTTTTCTAGAATATATAAAAAATACTAGAGAAAAGATCTACCGAAGGGGGGCCACCAGAGAGCCACAAGCTCAAGTGGCGCCCCTCCTAGGGCGCACCACCCAGGCTTGTGGGACCTTCAAGCCTCCGTTTTCCCTACCTCCAACTCCATAAATATCGTCTTGCAGAGAAACAATCAGAGAGAAAGAACCATCGCATTTAACGATACGGAGCCGCAGCCACCTCCTGTTCTTCATCGGGAGGGCTGATCTGGAGTCCGTTCGGGGCTCCGAGGAGGGGGATTCATCGCCATCGTCATCATCAACCCTTCTCCATCAACCATTCCATGATGCTCACCGCTGAGGGTGAGTAATCGCTTCGTAGGCTTGTTGGACAGTGATGGAGTTGGATGAGATTTATCATGTAATCGAGTCAATTTGTTAGGGCTTGATCCCTAGTATCCACTATGTTATGAGATTGATGTTGTTATGAATTTGCTATGCTTAATGCTTGTTACTAGGGACCGAGTGTCATGCTCTATGTTTTCATGAATATATTTGAGTTCTTGGTCCTATCTGCTAGTTATATGCACTTGTTATTATTCTGATCCGTAGACCCCAAAGTGAAAATAGTTTGGATACTCTCCGGGAATTACTGTAATTCAAGGAGTTCATGTATTCACCATATGTTACTTTGTTCCAGTTCTCTATTAAAAGGAGGCCTTAATATCTCTTAGTTTCTTAATAGACCCCACTACCACGGGAGGATAGGACAAAAGATGCCATGCAAGTTCTTATTATAAGCACATATGACTAAATACGGAATACATGCCTACACTGAATTGATGAATTGGAGCTATTGTGTATCGCTCGAGGTTGTGACAGTTACATGATGACTGTCATCCAACACAAATATGCATCGTTGATCCAATGCCTATGCTTTTCTCATGTTGATCTTTGCTAAGTTACTTTCGTTGTTCTTGTTGTTACAATCACTACAAAAATGCTACTGTTACTATTCCTGCTACTATTGCTACTATCAAAACTATCAAACTATTATGCTACTAAATACTTTGTTGTGGATATTTAGCTCTCCATGTGTGGTTGAATTGACAACTCAACTACTAAGGCTTATAAATATTCTTTGGCTCCCCTTGTGTCATATCAATAAATTGGGTAAAATACTACTCGTGAAGACAATCACGATCCCCTATACTTGTGGGTTATCACTGGCCAGAGAGCTCGAACAAGAGAAGCCACAGAAAATTGCAGTTCACACAGCTCATGACTCGATTGTGTGCTCGTGAAGGCAACTGGTTGGTCTCGAAGGAGCAACCGTACTGGCGAACCAAGCACATCCGAAGTTTGCGACGGGAATGAAAAACCTCGGCGTAATAGAAATAACAAGCGTCGTAATAGAGGAAGTAGTAGTGACACTGAGGAGAACATGGTTGATGCCGACTTCAGCAATCATTCTTGGATGTTTTACAGTCATTTTATAGCAACTCTATATCATTTTTTGGGACTAACCTATTGACATAGAGACCAGTGCCAGTTGCTGTTTTTTGCTTTTTTTTACTTCACAAAAAATCAATAACAAACGGAGTCCAAACGCAGCAAAACTTTTTGGTGATTTTTTCTGGACTAAAAGACACCTGTTGGGCCAAGAAAGTACCTGAGGAGAGATCAACCCACCAGGGCGCGCCTGGGTGCACAGGCGCGCCCAGGTGGGTTGTGCCCACCACGGTAGCCTCCCGCACCGCCTCTTTGCTCTATAAATACCCCCAATATTCCAGAAACCCTAGGGGAGTCGACGAAAATCAATTCCAGTCGTCGCAAGTTCCAGAATCGCCAGATCCAATCTAGACACCATCACGGAGGGGTTCATCATCCTCATTGGTGCCTCTCCGATGATGCATGAGTAGTTCATTGTAGACCTACGGGTCCGTAGTTAGTAGCTAGATGGCTTCCTCTCTCTCTTTTGATTCTCAATACAATGGTCTCTTGGAGATCTATTTGATGTAACTCTTTTTGCAGTGTGTTTGTTGGGATCCGATGAACTTTGAGTTTATGATCAGATCTATGTTTTTATCCATGAAAGTTATTTGAGTCTTTTGATCTCTTTTATGCATGATTACTTATAGATCATATTTCTTCTTCGAATCTTTGGTTTAGTTAGGCCAACTAGATCAGTTTTTCTTGCCATGGGAAGAGGTGCTTTGTGATGGGTACGATCTTACAGTGCTTGATCCCAGTGACTGAAGGGGAACGGACACGTATGTATCATTGCTATTAAGGATAACAAGATAGGGTCTATTTCTACATAAATAGATCTTGTCTACATCATGTCATCGTTCTTATTGCATTACTCCGTTCTCCATGAACTTAATACACTAGATGCATGCTGGATAGCGGTCGATGTGTGGAGTAATAGTAGTAGATGCATGCAGGAGTCGGTCTATTAATCTTGGACGTGATGCCTATATAATGATCATTGCCTGAATATCGTCATGCTTATTTGAAGTTCTATCAATTGCCCAACAGTAACTTTTTTACCCACCGTATGCTACTTTTCTCGAGAGAAGCCACTAGTGAAATCTACGGCCCCCGGGTCTCTTCTTTATTATATTTGCCTTCGTGGTCTATTTTTATTTGCTTTTATTTTCAGATCTATTAATCCAAAAATACAAAAATACCTTGCTGCAATTTTTATTTATTTATTTTATCTCGCGTTCCCGCGAGATCTATTTATCCAATCTACTACAATTTTACCTATCTTTTTACCCGTGAGGGATTGACAACCCCTCTCTTACGTCGGGCTGCAAGTATTTGTTCTTTGTGTGCAGGAGCTGTTTACGTGGTGTTCGTGGTTCTCCTACTGGTTCGATAACCTTGGTCTCATCACTAAGGGAAATACCTACCGTAGTTGTGCTGCATCATCCCATCCTCTTTGGGGAAATACCAACGTAGTTCAAGCCGCATCAGGTGGCAACAAATGGAAGACTTTTCAAGGTGCCAAGGATAGTCCAACTCAACTGGACAAGATCTTGGATAAACCATGTGCTATCCATGATAGTCCTGACAAGCCAGCCACACATACCAATCGGAATTGTTGGGTCATCAAGCAGCCTGGGAAGATTGCGGCCGACAACTAGGGCAAAGGCCAAGCTCATAATGAGGATAGAGACCAACCATGGCCGCGCAATGTTGGCCAAAAGAGTTCCCTCCCGAGGTCAAGGGTGTGAATATGATATATGTCACACACATCACCAGAAAGGAGAGGAAGCGCGTGCTTCGTGATGTGTACGCCATGGAGTGATAGCCTGCAAGTGCACAAGGTTTGGTTGTAGCCTTTTCGAAGTAAGAGTATTGATCCCACGGGGAGCACAGGAATCGATATTTGGTCCTTTGCAAGGTGCAAATAATGTGCCTAGAAATTGTAAGTGATCTAGAATAGTAGTAAAGATAATAATAGTGTTTCACATGTAAAGGTGAATAAATGAGCTGAAATAAATAACAAGTAAAATAACTAGACTTGAGACAAATGATTAAAAGAGTTCCCAGGGGTCCGTAATCCCCAGTAGTGTGCATCTACGGTGGTGCATAAACACAAATCTATTTTGGATTCCTAAGCCACTTTACATGTCTCTCTTTGTGGGCGGAGCCAGTACAACTACATGCATACTCATGGTATCTCTGTATCCCATACGCCACCACCGTTCTTCCCCACTCCGGTTATCAAACAGTGATTAAGGGGAAAGAGGTCCCCGTGGACGCAGCCAAACTAGCATTTTACCCCCTATTGCAACTATCCGCTACGAAGGGAGAAGGGGCCTGTCATGTCACCCAACTCCACAACCACACAGTTAGCCAACAGTAATAACCTTCCATCCAGAGTTGGCATACGTTGGATGGTTGACTTCACCCAACGTTAAGAAGATTATCAACATAAACATGCAAAGAGGATATTAAATCCTAATATCAAACATCCTATTACACACTAGGGTTCATCCATACCCCGGGAACAACGGGTCTAGTCACACATGGGAACGAATATCATCATGGTAATGGTAATGGAATACATGGCTGAATAGATCAACTGATACACCGAAGGATCCACTAGGGTTCTTGATGTCGCAGATGATAAGGATGTGGATGATGATGATAATGAAGATGGTGATGATGACTTCGTTCCCCTCGCAATGAGAGGAATCCCCTCCTTCCACTCGTCGATCCTCCCACCGGATGGGCTCCAGTGGCTAGGGTTTTCCTTTCTGGATGAATTTTTGGAGTATCCGCACATCTCATCCATGATCTGTTTCGACGGAGTGAAAATAGCTGATCTCCCAGAGGCGGCGGCGCGCCAAACGACCACTCATGCGAGCATGCGAGGTCTCATGGAACGCCGTTATTCGTTCCGGAAGCGCGGTGACGGCGGTTTCTTTGGCCTTCTTGCTTGATTCTTATATGGGAAGTGTTTATCACCTTTAATACATGATTCCATTGCCATTTTTAGGGATTTTCTCCATTAAATGAATACTACTCCAAAAACCTTTACCTGCGAGGTTATCAATAAAAAGAAGTGCATGAACGCGGTAAAATTCCACAAAGCCTACCTAGTAGGCACAAAAATATCGGTAAAAAGGTCTCATAATTTGGACCCATCATGGAGCCGGTGGCACGTAGTATAATCCATGGTCAGAAATTCGACCATCTTTGACCGAGAAAACCACTTGACCAACATCCGTCACAGTGGCATAGCGGCGTTTGTACTCGATCCCATAGTTAACGGCTTTCATCTGACCTGAATCCTCATGGATGAAGGCAAAAAGTTCAACTTGATATATGTAGATACAATCAAGAAGATGCATATAGACCCAGGAAGGATCAAGCCTAGTAATACCACCTTCAAGGGTATCATACCGGGAATTGAAGCACACTGCTCGAGAAGGCTGGCCCTGTGCGTAGTCTTCGACACACCTGAATTTTTTGAAATGAAGAGTTAACCTTTGATACCATCCCTTTTAGGAGTGGTTATCACACACTCCTCGGGAGAACAATGTAGCGACCAGACCTCAGACGGTCAAGTCTCTGTGCATCAGTGTCATCCCTGGATCAGTAATGCTGACACGCACAGTACTCGAAGGATTTATAACAGAGTAGCAATCACACACTTATTACATTGAATGTCTCAAAAGAGAACTTAATACAATAAATATGGCTTAAGGCCATCTAAAAATGATAACAGCAGAAGACTTGGAAGATAAGTGAGTCCATCAACTCCAACGGCATCACTTAGTATAGAACCACGACCTAAGGCACCTTACTCGTCATCTGAAAAGTCTGCAACAAGAAACGTTGCAGCCCGAAAATGGGTCAGCACATGGAATATGCTGGCAATGTAACACATAGACAGTAATGAACAGAATAATGCTATACTACATGCATATTTGACTGGTGGAAAGCTCTATGGTTACAGTTTTGCGAAAAGCCAATTTTTCCCTACTGCAAAGGAATAAATTTTATTTAACTTTCATGGTGGTTGTTAAACATTGAGAATGGGTGACACCATCTCAATCCCAATTAAGTTTCAACATTAATCCCAACAAAATTAATTAAAGTAACATGATGAGATTCACATGATAATCCAAGTACTAGATACTCAAGTTGTCCATAACCGGGGACACGGCTAACCATGATTAGTTTATACACTCTGCAGAGGTTTGCGCACTTTTCCCCACAAGACTCGATCTCCTCCGTTGGGATTCTCGCACTACATGATGTTTGAGAAACGGATGACCGAGACATAGTCTTTCAGAAGCGTTTGCACCTTACGATCGGGTAGACAGTACCACCTACAACCCCTACGTCTGCTAGTCTACCACTGTAAGAGTTCACACAACTTAATCAACTATGCTAGAGCCCATAATAGCTTGTGGCTGCACACGGAAGTTTCTAGCATGAATAATCTCATGATCCCTTTGAGCCTGGGTGGCGGTCCATCAAAAAACACGCAATCGCTGGAATACCCAGGTGCCTCAATCCACCCAGATGTGTGTTTAAGTAGCCACATTAAATTGAACCATTAATTAACAATCTCACATCTGTCATGGATACACTCACCCAAGCCACGTCTACCAGCATAGCATAGCAATATAAGCAAACGTAGAAGTAACTCCCAAGGGTTTGGTAATAAATAGGGCAATAGGTTCTACCTCATTAGCTACTTCCCAACCCACAATTTAATCAGATCCTAATCATGCAATTGTTTGAGGATTCATCTAATGCAATAAAACTGGGTATGAAAAGAGGTATGATCAAAGTGTTACTTGCCTTGCTGATGATCCGTGAAACCTAGGGATTCGAAATAGCAAGCGGCGCACTCCGGGTACTCTATCACAAACAAACAAGCATACAACAAGTACTCGTCTAATCCACAGGTAAAACTCAAATAAGTGATCTAACCAGAAAGTTCAACTTAAGAACTCCGGTTTGCAAAAAGAATCATATCAAACAAAGTAACGAAAGTCAAACGGCGAAAGAAACAAGCTTCGTTTACTAATCTAGACCTAAGTCAAATTTTACAGTAGCAAAACTTGTTTGAGTTGGTTAAACAGAAAGAGGGTTTCGAGATGAAACTCTAGGCGCTTGAATCGCCTGATTCCGACAAACAAGCGAAAAGTTAAACCAAAACGAAAAACAGATCGGAAATCGCGATCAGAAATAATCACGGAAAATCCGAGAAAAAGAAAAGCTGACGAACAGTTTAACGAACGGACGTTCGTTATCTGTAACTAAATGATGAACGTGTTCGTTAAAACGAACGAACGAGCGAACGCTCGCTAAATAAGAAAACCGAAAAAACAAAACCGATCTAAAAAACCCTATGGTTTTCTAAAAAAAAACCGAATCGGTTTTCTTCAGAAAACCGGGCGGCGGGCGGCTACCTTGGCTCGGGGCTCCGGCGAAGTCCGGCGGCTCCGGCGGGGCGACGGGAGGCGGCGTGGGGCGGCGGAGCTGCGGGCGTCGGCGGCGGCGGCGACCTTGGGCGGCGGGGCGGCTCGGCGGTGGTGCGGCTCCGGCGGCGAGGCGGGTTTCGGCGGCGGGGCTGCGGGTTCGGTGGCGGGGTAAGGGGCGGCGGCGGCGGCTATTTAAGGAGGGGGCGGCGCGGCTTGGGGAAGGGGGCGCCTCGGGAGGCATGCTCCTCCCGGACTCGGGCGGCGGCGGCGGTCTCCGATCCGGAGACGGCGGCGGGAGGTGGTGGCGCGGGCGGGCCGGCCTGGTTCGGCTGGGCTTCGGCCCAGTCGGGCGCGCGGGAGTTTTTTTTTTAACAATTCCGCCGAAACTGAGAAAAATTCTAGAAAATAAAATAAAATTCTAAAAGTGCCAAAATAATTTTTTCACCGTCTAAATAAAATATTTAGAACAAGATGAACATTTTCTTGTCCCTAAAATGCAATTTTGAAAAATGTGCAATTTTCCTAAATTCAAATAAAATAGCAAAACTCCAAATAAAATAAGATTTGATTTTTTTTATATTAAATTCTCGATATTTCTTATTTTTGGGAAAGTCATTTTATTCCCTCTCTCTTATTTTTATAAATGAAATAATTGAAGATAAAATAAATAAAATCAAATGATCCTATTTTCAAAATTTGAGAAAACCCAAATATGTAAATAACGAAATCCCCAACTCTCTCCGTGGGTCCTTGAGTTGCGTAGAATTTCTAGGATCAAACCAAAATGCAATAAAATATGATATGCAATGATGATTTAATGTATAACATTCCAAATTGAAAATTTGGGATGTTACAAGCCTACCCCCCTTAAGATGAATCTCGCCCTCGAGATTCAGGTTGGCTAGAAAATGGGTGAGGGTGGTCCTTCCGTAGATCTTCCTCTCGCTCCCAGGTGGCTTCATCCTCGGTATGGTGGCTCCACTGAACTTTGCAAAACTTGATAACCTTGCTGCGGGTGACTCGGCTGGCATACTCAAGAATCTTGACTGGTTTCTCCTCATAAGTCAAATCACTATCCAACTGAATCGCCTCCAATGGCACTATATCTCTCAGCGGTATATCAGCCATCTCTGCGTGGCACTTCTTCAACTGGGAAACGTGGAACACATCGTGAACTCCTGACAATCCTTCGGGTAATTCCAACTTGTAAGCAACTTCTCCCATACGCTCCAAAACTTTGTATGGTCCTACAAAACGTGGCGCTAACTTTCCCTTAACTCCAAAGCGCTTAACTCCCTGAAGTGGAGATACACGAAGATAAACTCTGTCTCCGATTTTGTAAACTGTCTCCTTATGTTTTGAATCCGCATAGCTCTTCTGTCTGGATTGGGCTACCTTGAGCCTATCGTGAATCAACTTCACCTTCTGTTCAGACTCCTTAAGCAAATCTGGTCCAAACAACTGGCGGTCTCCAACTTCGTCCCATAACAATGGTGTTCTACACCTCCTTCCGTACAAAGCTTCGAAAGGGGCCATCTTCAAACTGGATTAATACTGTTGTTGTAAGAGAACTCTGCATATGGCAAGTTATCATCCCAACTAGATCCATAATCTAGCGCACAAGCTCTCAGCATGTCCTCCAGAATCTGATTGACTCTCTCGGTCTGTCCATCTGTTTGTGGATGAAAGGTTGTACTGAATTCTAGCCTGGTACCCAAAGTTTCATGTAACTGATGCCAGAACTTTGAGGTAAACTGGGTTCCTCTATCTGATACAATGCTCCTCGGAACTCCATGCAGACATACGATTCTGGTCATGTATATCTTTGCCAACTTAGCACTGGTGTAAGTGGTCTTCATTGGGATGAAATGAGCTACCTTCGTCAAACGATCGACTACAACCCATATTGAGTCATAGCCTGAACGAGTCCTGGGCAATCCCGTGATAAAATCCATGCCTAGTTTATCCCACTTCCATTCGGGTATCGGCAATGGCTGTAGCAATCATGCTAGCTTCTGATGCTCTGCCTTCACTCTCTGACATACATCACAAACTGCTACATACTCCGCAATATCCTTCTTCATTCCGGTCCACCAGAAAGTATCCTTTAAATCCAAATACATCTTGGTATTTCCTGGGTGAATCGAATACGGCGAGTCATGAGCCTCCTACAGAATCAACTTCCTGATCTCCCGGTCATTAGGCACATAAACGCGGTCCTCAAACCATAAGGTATCGTGCTCGTCCTCACGAAATCCCTTGGCTTTTCCTTTGCTCATCCTTTCCTTTATTCCGGCAATCTCCTTGTCTGTCTTCTGAGCTTCTCTGATCTTATCCATCAGAGTAGACTGTATCTCCAATGCTGCAACATAGCCTCTCGGAACTATTTCCAAACATAGCTCGCGAAGATCCTCGGCTAATTCCTTCGGTAACTCTCCGGTCATGAGTGTGTTGACATGGCTCTTGCGGCTCAACGCATCTGCTACTACGTTAGCCTTTCCGGGGTGATAATGCAATCTCATATCATAATCCTTTATGAGCTCCAACCATCTCCTTTGCCTGAGATTCAACTCCTTCTGCGTGAAGATGTATTTCAAACTCTTGTGATCCGTGTACACCTCACAGTGGTTTCCGATGAGAAAATGTCACCATGTCTTCAACGCATGTACTACGGCTACTAACTCCAAATCATGCGTAGCGTAATTCATCTCATGGGGTTTAAGCTGTCGTGAAGCATATGAAACAACTCTTCCTTCCTGCATAAGCACTGCTCCAAGTCCTCGACGAGAAGCGTTGCAGTATACTTCATAATCCTTGCGCTGATCTGGCAGAATCAAAACTGGTGATGTAACCAAACGTTTCTTCAACTCTTGGAAACTAGCTTCACATTCCTCAGTCCAGTTGAACTTGGTGTCCTTCTTCAACAGCTCCGTCATGGGCTTAGCAATCCTCGAGAAATTCTCAATGAATCTCCGGTAGTATCCTGCAAGTCCAAGAAAACTCCGGATCTCTCCAACTGATGTGGGTGATTCCCAGTTTGTCACAGTGTCGACTTTGGTGGGGTCTACTGCTATTCCTTCTCCGGATATAACATGTCCGAGGAATCCAACTTTCTTCAACCAAAACTCACATTTGCTGAACTTGGCGTATAACTGATGTTCTCTGAGCTTCTCAAGTACCAAACGCAAATGTTCCTTATGCTCCTCTTCATTCTTGGAGTAGACCAAAATATCATCAATGAACACCACGACGAACTTATCCAAAAACTCCATAAACACCTTCTTCATCAGGTTCATGAAATAGGCAGGTGCGTTAGTCAGACCAAATGACATAACAGTATACTCGTACAGCCCATACCTAGTGGTAAAAGCCGTCTTAGGTATATCCTGCTCTCGAATCTTCAACTGATGGTATCCTGACCGCAGATCGATCTTGGAAAATACCTTGGCTCCTTGTAAGCGGTCAAACAGATCATTGATCATCGGCAGTGGGTACTTGTTTTTGATGGTCACTTCATTCAGTCCTCGATAATCAACAACCATCCTTAACGATCCATCCTTCTTCTCCACTAGAAGCACTAGCGATCCCCAAGGTGAAGAACTTGGGCGAATATAGCCTTTATCCAGCAACTCCTTAATCTGCTTCTTAATCTCCTCCAAATCCTTTGCGGGCATCCTGTACGGTCTCTTAGATATTGGCCCTGTGCCTGGCAAAAGCTCAATGAAAAACTCAATGTCTCTATCCGGTGGCATGCCTGGCAACTCCTCTGGAAATACGTCAGGGAAATCCTTCACCACTCGTACTTCCTCCTATACAACTCCTGATAAAGAATTCACCTGAGTCCTCTTCGGCACATGCCGGGATACATACTTGATCCTTCTTCCTTCTGGGGTGGTAAGCAAAATCGACTTACTAGCGCATTCAATGTTCCCTTCATACTTCGATAACCAATCCATGCCTAATATCACATCCAGTCCTTGCGATTCCAATACTATTAGGTCCGAGGGAAACACGTAGTTACCAATCCTTAATGGTAATCGATCACACCATAGACTAGCCATATACTCTGCTCCTGGCGAGGTTACTAACATGGGTGACCTAAGGGCTTGGGTTGGCAATTTATACTTATCCACAAATCCCCTTGATATGTATGAATGCGATGCACCAGTATCAAAAGAACGAGTGCAGTAAATGACTTAACCAAAAACTTACCTATTACTGCATCTGGCTGGGCTTCAACCTCCTCCACGCTAATGTGGTTCACATGTCCTTTGTTGAAAGGGTTGGGCTTCTTCCCAGAGCTTCCATTGCCATTTCCATTCTTAGCTTCAGGACACTCATTAGCATAATGTCCAGTCTTCTGGCACTTGAGAAAGTGACTTGGCTCAGATCTCTCTTAGCTGGGGTTGATGGGTTGGTACGGTTCTGTCCGTTGCTTCCTCCATTCCCATTACCATTCTTGGGTCCACTATGGTTGTGCGAACCTCCTGCTCCATGGGTATGCTGAAAAGGTCCTCCCGAATTCGGGGTAAAAATGGCTTCTAATGAGCTCCAGAATTGTACTTCCCTTGTCCATACTTCCTCTTGCGCCTTTCAATCTGCTGCTGTTTCCCTTCAATCATGAGAGCTCTATCTACCAACTCCTGGTAGTTGTTGAAGGTTGCTACCATCAACTGCATGCTCAGCTCATCATTCAGCCCTTCCAGAAACTTCTCCTGCTTGGCTGCATCTGTAGCAACGTCATCTGGGGCATAACGTGCTAGCTTACTAAAGTCCTCCACATACTGGCCTACGGTGCGTCCTCCTTGGAGTAAGTTGCGAAACTCATGCTTCTTCATGGCCATAGCTCCTGCTGAAACATGGGCAGTACGGAAAGCTTGCTGAAACTGGTCCCATGTGACAGTGTCGATGGGGTGAGTGGCTGTGTAATTCTCCCACCATGATGTTGCGGGTCCATCAAGCTGATGTGCGGCAAATTGCACTCTCTCCGCATCTGTGCATCCTGCAGTGGTCAACTCCCTTCCAACTTTGCGGAGCCAATCATCTACAACAATCGGCTCGGTGCTACTGGAATACACCGGCGGATTTAGCCTCAAGAAACGGGTCAAATGATCAACAGGTGGTGGTGGTGGTGGGTTGTTGTTGTTGCCTTGGTTCTGTACTAGTGCTTGCATCAAAACATTCTGCTGCTGAATCAACTGAGTGATCTCCGGTGGGAAAACAAATCCGGTGTCGTGTCTCGGAGGCATCTGATGGGTTTAGAAAACACTACCCATATGCACATGAGACAAACACAATCAATATCACTCAAATCAATTCAAACAAGGCATACAATCGATCTAACTATCGTCACAAAGTGCTCGGACTATACTATATACATGGGGGAATACTACTACTGATTATGGTGGTCTACTAGAAATTTTGATCGGTCGAAGACTCCATGATATCTGCTCCAGCTTCATCAACAAAGTCATCTTCACTGGGGTCCGAGTCAGTGTCGTCAATGATGATGTAGTTATCCGGGCAAGCGCAATCATCGTCTTCTCCTCCTGGTGCTGGGTCTCCCATGAATACTCCGATCTTCTTTTCCAGGTCGTCATTCTTCTCCAACAATGTGGCGATCTCCTCCTCATATCCATCGCGCGTAGACTTGAGTTCTTCCTCCAACTCCGTGATCTTGGTCAATGCCTTCTTCAGATCTATCATGCATGTGCACATTTGGTTCTCCTTGCAATGAATGTGCTGGTTTTGCTCCTGGATGAAAGCTGCAATTGATCTATCCTTCTTGGTGCTGATCATCTCCCATTGCTCATCTCGGCGCCCACAAATCTGGTAAATGGTATCCTTAAGCTCCTTGTGGTAAACTTCTCCAATGCGTCCCATGGTGATGTGGGCTGCCATGCTCTTTCCTAGACTCCAGGTTGGTGCATCAAAGGAAAACTCTATGGGCTCGGTGATGGGCATGAACGTCCTTCCTGGAACTTGAACTTGAATCATCCAACGCTCCTCTTCTGGTAGTGTGGCGTTGTAGGTTCCGGTGAAGCTTGGTATTCCGATGTTCAGGTATCTAGTGACTTCCTTCAAGTGGCGTCCAAAGGGTGTATCTTCATCTGGTTGCATGAACTTGTTCCTGGCAACCGCCATCATAAAAGAGTGGAAAATGGAGAGGAGTCGGAAATGAGAAGAGAATAGTGATCTAGGGTTTAAGCTTAGTGGTCGTGTCCTACAGTCAGCGTGTGCTCTGATACCATCTTGTAGCGACCAGACCTCAGACGGTCAAGTCTCTGTGCATCAGTGTCATCCCTGGATCAGTAATGCTGACACGCACAGTACTCAAAGGATTTATCACAGAGTAGCAATCACACACTTATTACATCGAATGTCTCAAAAGAGAACTTAATACAATAAATATGGCTTAAGGCCATCTAAAAACGATAACAGCGGAAGACTTGGAAGATAAGCAAGTCCATCAACTCCAACGGCATCACTAAGTATAGAACCACGACCTAAGGCACCTTACTCGTCGTCTGAAAAGTCTGCAACATGAAACGTTGCAGCCCGAAAATGGGTCAGCACATGGAATATGCTGGCAATGTAACACATAGAGAGTAATGAACAGAATAATGCTATACTACATGCATATTTGGCTGGTGGAAAGCTCTATGGTTACAGTTTTGCGAAAAGCCAATTTTTCCCTACTGCAAAGGAATAAATTTTATTTAACTTTCATGGTGGTTGTTAAACATTGAGAATGGGTGACACCATCTCAATCCCAATTAAGTTTCAACATTAATCCCAACAAAATTAATTAAAGTAACATGATGAGATTCACATGATAATCCAAGTACTAGATACTCAAGTTGTCCATAACCGGGGACACGGCTAACCATGATTAGTTTATACACTCTGCAGAGGTTTGCGCACTTTTCCCCACAAGACTCGATCTCCTCCGTTGGGATTCTCGCACTACATGATGTTTGAGAAACGGATGACCGAGACATAGTCTTTCAGAAGCGTTTGCACCTTACGATCGGGTAGACAGTACCACCTACAACCCCTACATCTGCTAGTCTACCACTGTAAGAGTTCACACAACTTAATCAACTATGCTAGAGCCCATAATAGCTTGTGGCTGCACACGGAAGTTTCTAGCATGAATAATCTCATGATCCCTTTGAGCCTGGGTGGCGGTCCATAAAAAACAGGCAATCGCTGGAATACCCAGGTGCCTCAATCCACCCAGATGTGTGTTTAAGTAGCCACCTTAAATTGAACCATTAATTAACAATCTCACATCTGTCATGGATACACTCACCCAATCCACGTCTACTAGCATAGCATAGCAATATAAGCAAACGTAGAAGTAACTCCCAAGGGTTTGGTAATAAATAGGGCAATAGGTTCTACCTCATCAGCTACTTCCCAACCCACAATTTAATCAGATCCTAATCATGCAATTGTTTGAGGATTGATCTAATGCAATAAAACTGGGTATGAAAAGAGGTATGATCAAAGTGTTACTTGCCTTGCTGATGATCCGTGAAACCTAGGGATTCGAAATAGCAAGCGGCGCACTCCGGGTACTTTATCGCAAACAAACAAGCATACAATAAGTACTCGTCTAATGCACAGGTAAAACTCAAATAAGTGATCTAACCAGAAAGTTCAACTTAAGAACTCCAGTTTGCAAAAAGAATCATATCAAACAAAGTAACGAAAGTCAAACGGCGAAAGAAACAAGCTTCGTTTACTAATCTAGACCTAAGTCAAATTTTTACAGTAGCAAAACTTGTTTGAGTTGGTTAAACAGAAAGAGGGTGTCAAGACGAAACTCTAGGCGCTTGAATCGCCTGATTCCGACAAACGAGCGAAAAGTTAAACCAAAACGAAAAACAGATCGAAAATCGCGATCAGAAATAATCGCGGAAAATCCGAGAAAAAGAAAAACTGACGAACTGTTTAACGAACGGACGTTCGTTAACTGTAACTAAACGATGAACGCGTTCGTTAAACTGAACGAACGAGCGAACGCTCGCTAAATAAGAAAACCGAAAAAAAAACCTAGGGTTTTCTAAAAAAACCGAATCGGTTTTCTTCAGAAAACCGGGCGGCGGGCGCCTACCTCGGCTCGGGGCTCCGGCGAAGTCCGGCGGCTCCGGCAGGGCGACGGGAGGCGGCTTGGGGCAGCGGGGCAGCGGGCGTCGGCGGCGGCGGCTTTCCCAGCGGCGGGGCCGACCTTGGGCGGCGGGGCGGCTGGCGGTGGTGCGGCTCCGGCGGCGGGGCGGGTTCCGGCGGCGGGGCTGCGGGTTCGGTGGCGGGGTGAGGGCGGCGGCTATTTAAGGACGGGGGCGGTGCGGCTTGGGAAAGGGGGCGCCTCGGGAGGCGTGCTCCTCCCGGACTCGGGCGGCGGTGGCGGTCTCCGATCTGGAGACGGCGGCGGGAGGCGGTGGTGCGGGCGGGCCGGCCTGGTTCGGCTGGGCTTCGGCCCAGTCGGGCGCCCGGGAGTTTTTTTTTTTTAAACAATTCCGCCGAAACTGAGAAAAAATCTAGAAAATAAAATAAAATTCTAAAAATGCTAAAATAATTTTTTCACCGTCTAAATAAAATATTTAGAACAAGATGAACATTTTCTTGGCCCTAAAATGCAATTTTGAAAAACGTGCAATTTTCCTAAATTCAAATAGAATAGCAAAACTCCAAATAAAATAAGATTTGATTTTTTTTATTAAATCCTCAATATTTCTTATTTTTGGGAAAGTCATTTTATTCCCTCTCTCTTATTTTTATAAATGAAATAATTGAAGATAAAATAAATAAATCAAATGATCCTATTTTCAAAATTTGAGAAAACCCAACTATGAAAATAGCGAAATCCCCAACTCTCTCCGTGGGTCCTTGAGTTGCGTAGAATTTCTAGGATCAAACCAAAATGCAATAAAATATGATATGCAATGATGATCTAATGTATAACATTCCAAATTGAAAATTTGGGATGTTACAAACAACTTTCGCTCCTTTCCATATCGTCCCGCACTATGCTTATTTAAAGCTAAAGATGCTAGGGCCTCGCGGCATCATAACAGTAAATGGTAACATGGAGAGCAGACCGCGGCCTTCACGGCCGAGGTTCAGGATGCCGAGGAAGCATCTAAGGCCCAAGATGGATCAAGCAGCAGAGACCCCACGAAGCGTCCAAAGCCAGTTCATGGCTTATACGTCTCCAACGTATCTATAATTTTTGATTGTTTCATGCTATCATATTATCAGTATTGTATGCTTTATATGCCATTTTATATCATTTTTTTAGGAACTAACCTATTAACTCAGTGCCTAGTGTCAGTTCCTATTTTTTTGCCTATTTCTTTGTTTCGCAAAAAACCATACCAGACGAACTCCAAACGCGATGAAAATTTACGGTGATTTTTTATGGACTAGAAGAGACCCTAGAAGCTTAGGGGGAGGGCCATAAGACCTACCAGGGGTCCAAAAACTTAAGGGGGCACCCCCAGGGGTGGGGCGCGCCACCTGAGCTTGTGGGCCATGAGGCTCTGTTTGCCCTAATTCTAGCACTATAAATTCCCTAAAATCTAGAAACCCCCAGAGTGAAACCCAAAACAATTTTATCGCCACCACAAGCTTCTATTTTTCCACGATCCCTTCTGGAGGCCTCCACCGTTACTTTGCCGGAGGGGTAATCGACCAACGGGCCATCTTCATCAACCTTGCTGCCTCCATGATGATGTGTGAATATTTCTCACAAGACCTACGGGTCCATAGTAGTAGCTAGATGGCTCTCTATCTCTGTTTTGATCTTAAATACAACGATCTCTTCGGAGATCCATTTGATGTAATATTTGTGGTGTGTTTGTCGGATTCCGGTGAATTGTGGGTTTCTGATCAGATTATTCATCGAAACTATTTGAGTGTTTTCTGAGATTTATCTATGTGTGATTTTATAACCTTGCATTTTTCTCTGATCTATCTATCTCGTTTGCCCAATTAGATTGATTTATCTTCAGTGGGAGAGGTTCTTTGTGGTAGGTTCAGACTTGCAGTGTCCTTACTCTGTGACAGGAGGAGTTACAAGGCATGTATTTTTATTGTTGCTACTAAGGGTAAAACGATGTGGTTCAATCATATTAATTGATTTTACTTTGTCATCATGCTCCAAGCATTACTCTATTTGTTATGAACTACGCTAATTTGTCCAACAGTAATTTGTCTACCCAACGTTACTACGCTCATGAGAGAGATGCCTCCAATGAACGCTATGGCCCATGGGTCCATTCACTTTATATTTACTAAAACCCTAAAAATACATGTTGTAATTTATTTATTTATTTCCTTTTTATATTATCTATCTACCACTACCAAATTTAATCCTTGCAATTAATGAGTGTAAGGGGATTGACAACCCTCTTGTCTGTGTTGGGTGCAAGTATTTGCTTTGTGTGTGTGCATGTACCGTTTATCTTGTTTGCTTGGTGTCTCCTATTGGTTCAATAAACTTTGGTTCTTAACTGAGGGAAATACTATCTGCTACTATACTACATCACCCTTCCTCCTCGGGGAAATCTCAAAGCCTATCACAAGTAGCAGAAGAATTTCTTGCGCAGTTGCCGGGAGACTTCACCAAAGAAGTTGAGGTTCCTTCACACACATTTGCCATTTACTTGCCCTACTTTTTATTCAGCATTTAGTTGCCTTCTCGTATTCACCAAAGAAGTGGAGTCACTTCAAACTCTCTACTTGGGTCATCTTTGATCTGTTTGTGCTCGGGCTGAAACCCCAACTAGTTTAATTGAGGGAAAATCATTAGACGAGCATGCTCATTTCGTGTGTGAAGAGAACTCTGAAGAGAACATTGTATTGAAGACCAGAGAGAGAAAGAGAGCCATCTAGGAAATCACTATGGACCCGTAGGTCTGTGGTAAACTACTCACACATCATCAGAGGTGCAGCAAGGTTGATGTAGAGGCCCTTCGTGATCGATTCCCCCTCTGGCAGAGTACCAAAAAAGGCCTCCAATTGGGATCGCGAAAGAACATAGACTTGAGGTGGGGAAAAAATTGTTTGGGTTGATGCTCTTGGCGTTTTCCAATATTTGGGAATATAGCGCTGGAATTAGGTCAAACGGAGCCATGAGGGGCCCACAAGGCATCAGGGCGCGCCAACTCCACCCCCTAGGGCATGCCCTGTTGCCTTGTCGTCTCATCATAGGTCTTCTAGTCCTCCCCCGAAGCGTCTAGGATCTCTTATGTCTAGAAAAAAATTGTCAAAAAGTTTCGTCGTGTTTGAACTCTGTTTGGTATAGATTTTCTGTAAAAAAACAAAAACAAGCAGAAATAACAATTGGCACTAGGCACTGAGTTAATAGGTTAGTCCCTAAAAAGGGTATAAAATTGTATAAAAATATCTAATGTTGATAATATAACAACATGAAACAATAAAAAATTATAGATACGTTGGAGACGTATCAGCATCCCTAAGCTTAATTCCTGCTTGTCCTCGAGTAGGTAAATGATGAAAACAGATTATTTTTTTATGTTGAATGCTACCTATCATGTCTATCATGTAATATTTTTACGGTATAAATATTGAGATACGATGAAGTAATTGATATCAACATAATAATATCCATGAATACAAGAACATAATCATTACTTTTTCAGAATATACGATGCTTAACGAATGTTATCCCTACTCATTGAATTATGTAAGCATGGCATGACTCCACCTTCAGCGCATAAGTATAAATCATGAGCACCCCAGTGTCAAGTCAAGCAATTGGATCATACTTTTTCACGCGCTTCAATATTTTCAACTCCACTCAATACATGAGTGTGAGCCATGGACATAGCACTATGGGTGGCATAGAATGTGGTGGTAGAGATTAAAAAGGGAAAACAAAAGTGGAGAAAGTATCACATGAACTCGGCGGATCGATAGGCAATGGAAAGGCCTTCCAATCGATATCAATGCAAGGAGTAGGGATTGCCATGCAACGGATGCACTAGAGCTATAACTGTATGAAAGATCAATACTGAAACTAAGTGGGTGTGCATCCAACTTGCTTGCTCATGAAGACCTCGGGCATTTGAGGAAGCCCAACATCGGAATATACAAGCCAAGTTATATAATGAAAAATTCCCATTAGTATATGAAAGTGACAAATCAGGAGACTCTCTATATGAAGAACATGGTGCTACTATGGTTCAGTGAAATGGAGAACTCATTGCTATTTCTCTTTTCTCACGATTTTCTTCAGCTAGATGTGCAAGCTCTACGAGAAAAGTTAGTGTTCCAACTGCTGACAACAACTACAACAGAATCAAACTGCCCTTTGTCAAGGAATTCCTAGATAAAACATGTAAGTTTGTCGTGTATTCATTTTCTCCTATTTCGTTTGAATTCTCAACAAATATGTTGCAATAACTTTTATTCACTTTAAGTAATTCATTGTTGTGTTCCAAATGGATGCAGAGTCTGTAGTAATTGAGCTAAGTGGAAGTATGGTAAGAAACTGCAACATGGCGAGCTGAAAAAAAACAAGAGGGTCTTCAGTTTGCACAAAAACTTTGACAAGTTAGCAAGGATCACTATTTGCCAGTAACTATGTGAACAAGGTAGTTGCTCACTGAATAATTACCACCTAGTAAAAACCATTGGATTGATTTTGAACAACACTTTTTCTTTTGTTGTTGGTTCAGTATATATTCTCGTCTTCCGGCATTATTTATTATGTCCATGTTTTTTGTTCCTGGGAAGAAGTCCATTTTTTGGCCCAAATAACATTTATCCCGGGGAATATAAACATACCCCTGGGGTACATTAAAATAAGAAAGAAGGGAATGAACATGTTCATTTTTTCCTCGCAACAAAGGGACCGATCAAAAGAAAAGAAGGAAAAAAGAAGAAATAAGGGGACCGATCAAAAGAATTAATAACCCAACTAGAAGAAACAAGTGTGCGTGCGACAAAGCAATTCAAAATACTACAGCGACTCGCATGACAAAGGAATTCAAAACTGACGGGATCGGCCCACTCGCGAGGGAACTATACGACTCACGTGAAGGTATAGACGCGCCTGGTTCTAACCCTGAACCAAGAAAATTTCCAATTCATCTCATCTATCTACTCATCTAGATGTCGTCAACCTCATAGAATTGTGCCTTGTCCTATTGTTGTCATTGGCTGCACTCAATATGGTCTGTGCCATCCGTGGATGTGAAATAGGGACGTGTTTGGTAGCCTTCCCGAGCGAGTCTGGCTTAGCTCAGCCTGGCTCAAGGGAGGCTAGTTGAGGAAATACAGGCAGAAAAGTAACATCTGCACATTATTTGGTTGCTTGCATCTAGTCTAGCATTAGGGGAGAAATTTTGGCATAGCATTTGGTTGTCTGCATTGGCTCGGCACACACAACTACACGGTGTTTGGTTGGATATGCAGGATATGATTAAGAGCTAGCACTTATCCTTTACACACACGGTTACACTGCCTTGCGACTGTGGAGGGCGGTGACCGCGGCGCCGCGTCCGACAAGACGAGCACGAAATATCGGGCGAGCGTTCCTGCCGGCCCTGCGGTGAACTAGTTGCTAGCGTCGCCACCGCAGAGAAAGTCCATGTGGAGGAGCGCTGAGCCAGAGAACGGAGGAGGAGAAATGTAGTGCGTGTCTGACCATGGCGACTGCGGTGGACGGTGGTCGTGGAGCCGCGTTCGACACGACGAGCATGGAGTCATGCGTGAGCGACCCCGTCGGCGGCGCGGCGAACTAGTTGCTAGCCTCGTCGTAGCAGAGAAAGTCCGCACAAAGGCAGTGGACGGAGGAGGAGAAATGCAGTGCTCGCACCATGGCAGCTTCAGTGCAGTACGACGAGAGACAGGAGACCGAGATGACCAACGCCGGAAATGACTCCAGTGTAGTAGGACCCGGGCAAGGAGATCAAGAGGAATGGCGCCGGCATCGAGACGGACAAAGAGGAGGGCTCTGAAGAAGAGGACAGAGGAGAAGAAATACAGTGTGCGCGCCATGGCGGCGTCAGTGAAATACCATCATGGAGAGAAGGCCAAGATGAACAACGACTACAATGACGCCACTGCAGTAAGACACAAGAGAGGAGATTGAGAGAAACCGCGCCGGCCTAGAGGAATGACTAAGTAGTGTCTTAAATCACACCACACATATGCATATGTACAATCACGAGGAAGCTGTAAATCTTCTAGTTTACGATTGTCGAAACAGAAGACTTGTAACAAGAATGTCGTGTGGAACTGCGAGATTAGGCTACTGGTCAAAGCAAATTTCGAACGGTCAATCGTGCACGACGAAATTGACAAAATTCGTCTAAAAACTCCAAACATGAACACAAAATTGAGCATTTACGGTCGACGAAACTACGAACCGATCACAAAAATGAAAATGTAACATCGATGTGCATCTTTTTCATGTAGAGCTTATCTCGAATCGAAGCACTGTTGTGTAGACTAGAAAGAAGAAGTA
The DNA here is from genome assembly GCF_018294505.1 of Triticum aestivum. Taxonomy (NCBI): domain Eukaryota; kingdom Viridiplantae; phylum Streptophyta; class Magnoliopsida; order Poales; family Poaceae; genus Triticum; species Triticum aestivum. Next base: position 190,973,359 of record NC_057802.1, read on the forward strand.
AGAAACACGATTGGGGAGGAGCTTAAAGGTAGAAGATAACACGTACAGGTTGTGTACGTGCTCGCATCCCTCCAGCCTCCTCTTGTGCAAGGGGCCTATCCATGTGCGCTCGTTGTGGCTCAGCTCGGCCTGGCTCGTAGAAAACTGCCGATCTGAGCGGTCCCGGCAAGAAAAGTCTAGAGGTGCTTTAAACTTCATGCGATACAGGCCGAACAGTGTATGCGGGCAACCAAGCAGGCCGGATTCTTTCCGCACGGACCTGGTTGGGCCTAATGCAGTCAACCAAACACATCCTAGATGTTGCCAACTATTTCTCGAAAGGAAAAGAAATGTTGCCAACTCTGGCAATAAGGGCATCTCCAAGGCAGACTCGTAAACCTCCCGCAATCGTCCGGACCACAGAAGCCATCCAACGTCGATCTGTATCGGTTCATGGAGCGGTCGGAACGCGATTTCACCCGCAAACTGGAGATAAAAATGGGGGAGGTTTGCGGGACTCCAGGCCGCTCCCAAGCCCGCTTCTGACCTCCCTGCCCCACAAAAAAAACCTCCCCCTCCCGCATGCTCTTCCGCCCGGCGCCACCTGCCTACATTCATGCCGCTGTAGAACGCGCCGCTCCGCATTGAAGACGACTCAGGGCGGACGCGACCTCTCACTGCCTCCGCCATTGAAGCGGCGCGCCAGCCGAGGGCGCCGCCCGCTGCATGCCCGATTGAACACGCCTCCTCGCCGCATTCATACACCTCCATTAACCCCGCGTGGAAGCGAGAAACCTACTCTGGCCACACGTCTGTTCAGGAGCAAGCCGGCATTAAACGCCACGTCGGCCGAGCTCCTCCCGTCCGCCCTCTATTTAAATGATGGCAAGCGCTGGGCAAGAATCACACCCCTCCGCCGCTCCTCCCATCTCCTCTTTCACCATTTTCTCCACTATTTAGATGGCATCCGACGGGCAGGAAGAGGAGTTCTCTGGCATAAAAGTCGGCATGGTGGCCCGCCGAGCCCGGCGGATACGAGCGAGGCAGCTCGCTGCTCCACCTCCCTCCCTTAGGCCGCCGGAGCAAGTTGCCGCCCCAATCCATCATGTGGTTCAACAATTCGCCGCTCCAAGCCAACTCGCAGGAGTGGCGAGTGGCGAGTTGCTCCAGGCCGGCATGGAGAGGAGCATGACGGCACGGGCATGGACAACGTCGCGTCATACCGCCCCTCCAGTGCCTACGACCGCGCCATCCTCCGTCGACGCACACGTAGCCGCGCCATGCAGACAGAGAAAGAAGGCGGGTGCGCGGAGGAGATCGACGAGTCGGTGGTTAGCGCATCCACATCCACGTCCGCTGGCAACTTCGAGTGAAAGTAGAACATGGGAGGCCGCCGCCGCTCGGGTCCCAGGAAGGCCACCGCCGGCGCGTCGCCTGCTTGTACAGCCGGTGACATGCTTGGTTTCTTCCTTATCTTAGACCACCCTGGCCTGGGCGTCCATTGAAGCACCCTTCCCCGGTGGTTGAAGCACCCTCTTCGCCACACTCCAATGAGCGGCGCACCCAGACATAGGAAAGATACGGGGGAAGAATATGCATCCGGGACTCCCGGCAGTCCGATGACGAAGGAATCTGTCGCGGCTGGCCATGGACTAGTGTAGTGTATCCGTGTCGTGGGAGTTGAGCTCCGCGTGACCATACGTGCACATAGTTGTAACTTTTTAGTTAAAATATTTTCAAAATGTAACTGTTTGCATTCGGTCTGTACAAAATATGTCATGTTTGTATGAAATCTGGTCGAGTTCGCATGAAATCCGCAGTTGTTTGCATGAATTTCGTCTGGTTGGTTCGAGTTGTTGTGAAAATGTATATGGCTAGCGTTGAATGGCTGCCTCCCGTATTCGTGTCTGCGGACTGGTTCCCACTATCCACAGACGGATGCGGCAGGTTTTTTACGGGTTACCGTTGAAGATGTCGTAACACCAATATGACAAGTGGCCAAACCGGATCCGAGCACGACGTAGGTGAAAGGATCGATATAGTTGACTAGAGGGGGGGTGAATAGGCAACTAACAATTTTTAGCTTTTCTTTACCAATTTAAACTTTGCATCAAAGTAGGTTGTCTACATATGCAACTAGGTGAGCAACCTATATGATGCAACAACAATAGGCACACAAGCGAGCAAGAGATATAACACAAATAAGCTTGCACAAGTAAAGGCATGAGATAACCAAGAGTGGAACCGGTGAAGACGAGGATGTGTTACCGAAGTTCCTTCCCTTTGAAGGGAAGTACGTCTCCGTTGGAGCGGTGTGGAGGCACAATGCTCCCCAAGAAGCCACTAGGGCCACCGTATTCTCCTCACGCCCTCACACAATGCGAGATGCCGTGATTCCACTATTGGTGCCCTTGGAGGCGGCGACCGAACCTTTACAAACAAGGTTGGGGCAATCTCCACAACTTAATTGGAGGCTCCCAACGATACCACGAAGCTTCACCACAATGGACTGTGGCTCCGCGGTGACCTCAACCGTCTAGGGTGCTCAAACACCCAAGAGTAACAAGATCCACAAGGGATTAGTGGGGGGATTCAAATTTCTCTTGGTGGAAGTGTAGATGGGGGCCTTCTCAACCAATCCCTAGAGAATCAACAAGTTTGATTGGCTAGGGAAGGAGATCGGGCGAAAATGGAGCTTGGAGCAACAATGGAGCTTAGAGGTAGAAGAGGTGATCAACTAGAGGAGGAAGACACCCCTTATATAGTGGAAGAACAAATCCAACCGTTATCCACCAACTCAGCCTGCGCAACGCGGTACTACCGTACCTGAGGCGCGGTACAACCGCAGGGGCACGCGGTACTACCACAGGGCCCCATGGTACTACTGCCCACGCAGCAGAGACCAGAACAGCCTAAAATGCACTAAAGCAGAGGGCGGTAGTACTGCTGGCGTGGTACTACCGCTCCCCCTTGCGGTACTACCGCAAGGAAGGGGCTGTCTAGAGATGGGAAGGCACGGATATAAAAAATTACATCCATGGCTACTTCCGCAGAGTTGGAGTCGATGCAAAAACCCGACGCGGTAGTACCGTAAGCCAGCAGCGGTACTACCGCGCGAGGCGCGGATGTAAAAAATTACATCCGCCCCTTACTGCCGCGTACTTGCGGAACTAAGTCAGATACCACGGTACTACCGCGCCCTGTGCGCGGTACTACCGTGATGGGTGCCGGCCACCAGCGAGAGGATGGCAATATCTGTACTGCGGCCACAGTACTACCGCTTACTAGAAGCGGTACTACCGTGGGCCCTTGCGGTACTATCGCACCAGCAGGCGGTACTACCGCTCTAAGGAGCAGTACTACCGCACGCCCTAGTTCAGCAAGCAAGAGCAATATTTGCATAGACAAGGAAAACATAGGATACTCCAAAGGCTAGAGGAAAGGAGGTGCAAAGGAAGATGTGTACGTGATGAATCCACCCAACCTTTCCAACGCAGACCCCCTCTTAATAGTACGGCTTCCCTACAACTCAATAGCACCGAAAAGAACCGAAGAGAAACGCCGTCTTCCATAGCCTTCGAGGGGAACCAAATCATCTTGTGCCTAGTCAATATATCTGAAATATTCGATGGACATGATTAGTCTGCAAAAGCATTGTCACCAATCACCAAAACCAACTAAGGGGTAAAAATGCCCTTACAATCTCCCCCTTTTTGGTGGATTGATGACAACACGGGATTTGCACGAGGGTATAACACAAAGAGCAAGGGCAAACCCCAAGTCTCTAAAATATAGACGGGCTCCCCCTAGATGTGTGCTATCTCGATGAGTGCTTTGGACTGCACGGCACACATACTAGGATCAACACTCCCCCTATATTTTATAGACATGGCAAATCTAGCAATAAGGCTAAAGCTAAGCAAGATAGACGGGAGCATAATGTAATAAGCACAAGATAGAAAAAGCTCACTACGGTACGATAGAGTGCATATGTCTTACACCATATGATAGAAGGTCTCACGAGCTCAAACCAAAGCAAACGAAATAAACGAAGTTCAACTGACCCAAACACGACACAACTCGCAAATCCTACACTCTCTCCCCCTTTGGCATCGAGACGCCAAAAAGGCAGAGAGGACACCTACAGCAATAGTGGTGGCTCAAGCGGAGTAGTCACTTGCATGCTCCCCGTCAGACTCTGCAGCTGGGACGGACTCCTCCTCAGACTCGGTCCACCGATAACCCTGCTTGCGCATCCATTCTGCCTCTAGGGTGATGTGCACCTCTGACCCGCTAGATATGTTCTCGTCAAAGGTCCTGAAAATCCTCTTGTCGCGGCGGCGAGTCTCCTTGGAAGCCACATGGGTCTGGTACTGCCCCTTTGCCTGCGTACAGAACAAAACCTTCATCTTGTTCTTCAGTCGCTTAGCCCAAGAAGGCTCAGAGGTGGGAGGGATGTAACCCTCAGAGCTGTCCTTGTCTGCTGCCTCCTCCTCACCCTCATTTGCATCCACGTCCATGGCAGCCGCAGTATCAGCACGAGAGGTAGTGTTGGCCCACTGAGGCTTGATACGGAGGTTGATGGGCTCATGCCGGATCCAACCAGGGGCCTCAAACTCATCCTGAGGGTAGACTCGCTCCCAAGTAGCCGAGATCAACTGAAACAAATAAGGTCCATAGATGGGGACCTTGCGGTTGTAGACCGCAAACCGAAGCTCATGCCACATGATATGTGAGACATCAAGTGGTAGTGTCGAGTTGCGAGCATCTTCACACAAGAGCATCATATCCACAAGATAGGCATGCACCTTGTCCTTGTCCCCAATGCGTGGGAAGAGAGTGTTGCGGAAGATCCGGTGCATGATGTCAAGAAAGGAGTTGAGTACCCAAGTTGACTTGCCATTGGAGAGCTTCTTCTCCACATGGAAGGGCATAAGCCTGTTCTTGTTGGCAGACTCGGGATTGGCATGAGGGCGAACACCTTGGGGTTTGGCGAGCCCCTCATCCGGAACCCCAAGCAAAGTCATGAATTCCTTCCAAGTAGCAGTCAGCTGCCGACCATTGGTCATCCAAGTCATGGTCCTTTCCTCATTGGGATGAAAATGCACTGAGGCAAAGAACTGAGCAAGGATCTCAGGATCATAGTCTTTGTGGAATGAGATGATATGCTCAATGCCAAATTGCTCCACTAGGTCTAAAGCCTCACCAAAGTATTCCCGGTGCGCCTCTTTTCGCATGTGATGCATGTTGATCCACTTCACCTCCACATAGGTGTTTTGCTTGGCCCTGATGACATCCAGATAAATGAGATTCTGCTGCTTGGTCCAGAATAGCTCATTCCCTCGAAAGTTGGCACGAGGGTTTCCATATGGATTGATCTTCCTCCGAGAGATGAACTCAGCAAGCGGTATCTCATCCATACCCATGGTGGGTTCCTTCTCTTTGGTGGCGGTGGTCTTGGTTCTGCGTTGGGGGGCATTGGAGCCCTCTGCTGCCTCTGTGTTGCGCATACGCTTGGATCCCGTGTCACGGCTTGGATTGGAGCGGCAAGCCGGAGCACCTGAGCCACCACCTAAAACACACACCACAAAACAAACACGAACAAAACGCGAGAAGGATCAATGCAAGTTCTTCGACTGAAGACTTTGGATTTCTGAAGACTTTCTGAAGACTTTGAAAGTGAAGAAATTGGTGTGACCTTGAAGACTTGGTATTCATTTGAGGAACATGAAGCGTGAAGACTTTTGTTTTCGTAGTTTCATTTTCTCTTTCTTGAGTCATAGGAAACACCGTACTGTTAAAGGGGGCCGAGGAAATACTAAGGAAAAATTTCCATGTGATGCTCAACTCAAAATCCTACACCTACCAATCCCTTCGAGTGAAGCCATTGGAAATCTCATACAGTTCAGTCATATTCTTCAGTGACAGAGACAAAGTTCTTCTGGTCTCTGAGGAATTTGTTCTGACTGAGGAGTTAGAAATTCGCCAGTGCGGATTGCCTACACAGTGAGGAACATGATAGCCCTGAGGAATTTGATACTCAAATTTCCGACCGTTGCTGTGCTATGCGCCAGCTGTCCCAAAATATCTACCCACCTAACGGTCATATCATTGAAGGGCATTTATGTCTTATCATGTCGGGCTGCTCCCTAGGCTATAAATAGCCGCCCCCTACAACCACTAGCTGGTTGGCTGCTCCGAGAGAAACTGACACTTGTCAATTGAGAGCATCCCATCCTCCGAGGACTTTGAGCGAAAATCATCAAATGAGGAAAACCCAAACCCAAACACCTACAAACCCAAAGTGATTGAGCATCGCTGAAGAGATTGATCCTGCGTGGATCCGACGCTTGTTACCTTTGAAGACTGTGCTTCTTCCAGACGGTTAGGCGTCATGGTCTAGAGCATCCAAGAGGAATTGTGGATCGCCGAGTGACCGAGTTTGTGAAGGTTTGGAAGTCACCTGAAGACTTACCACGAGTGATTGGACGAGGTCTGTGTGACCTTAGTTCAAGGAGAATGCGGTGAGGACTGTGTGTCCTCAGGTTTAAATACCTAGTCGCTCCAACCAGACGTACAACTGAGACAGCAGTTGGAACTGGTCTACCAAATCATTGTCTTCACCAAGTCTACTGGTTCTATTTCCTCAACTCTTTCATTTCCTCATTACTGTGTTGTGCACTTGTTCATATCTGTGTTTGAAGACTTTGACTGAAGACTTTCTCAATTTCCTCAGTTCAATTTCTTCAGTCTGTTTGTCTTCATCCTGTGTTATCCTGTGTTTACGCTTTCTGTACTCTGTGCTTGTTTTCATTTCATCATGATGACTATGCTTGTGTTTTGCTATGCATACTTTTGAGTACTTATTCCGCTGCAAGTAGTTCTTCGCTAAGGAATTTCCTCACTAGCAAATTCCTCAGTGAAGAATTCATAAAAATCGCCTATTCACACCCCCCCCCCTCTAGTCGATATAACGCACTTTCAAAGAGAACTTGACCTTGGGCATCACTTGGTGTGTCAGCACCTTCTTGAGCATGATCTTGCCCTTGGTCTTGTTCATGAGGTTGAGGGCCTTCACTTTGTTCTTCGGAAGCGTGTGGGCCTTGGGTTGGTGATGGCTCCACTTGAGTGGAGCATTGTCCTTCTCCTTCGGCCACAAGGGGTTCCTCAATGGGTAGGATAAAACCAACATCCATTCTTCTTATGGCTTGAGGAGGAATTTCATCACCTACATCACAAGTGCCACTTTGCTCCACTTGGGAGCCGTTATTCTCATCAAACTCCATGTTACACGTCTCCTCAATAAGTCCCGTGGATTTATTGAGGACACGGTAAGCATGAGAGTTTGTAGCATAACCAACAAATATGCCCTCATAAGCTCTAGCCTCAAATTTAGACAACCGAACACCTTTCTTGAGAATGAAACACTTACACCCGAACACCCAAAAGTACTTGAGGTTGGGCTTGTTACCGGTGAGTATCTCATATGAAGTCTTGTTCAAGCCCTTGCGGAGGTAGAGCCGATTGGATGCATGACACGCGATGTTGATGGCTTCGGCCCAAAAGTTGTATGGAGACTTGAACTCCGCCATCATGGTCCTTACCGCATCCATCAACGTCCGGTTCTTCCTCTCCGCAACACCATTTTGTTGAGGGGTGTAAGGTGCAGAATATTGATGCTTGATCCCCTCATCACTAAGAAGCTCATCCAAGGTGTAGTTCTTGAACTCGGTGCCGTTGTCACTTCTTATTGTCAAAATCTTTGCATTGTGTTGACGTTGGGCTTCGTTTGCAAAGTCAATGATGGTTTGTTGGGTCTCGCTCTTCCTCTTGAAGAAATACACCCAAGTGTATCCTGAATAGTCATCCACAATCACCAAGCAATACTTCCTACCCCCAAGACTATCAAAGGATGGAGGCCCAAAGGGATCCAAATGAAGGAGCTCCAAAGGCCTCTTCGAGTAAATGATAGTCGTGGGAGGGCGAGCCTTCTCATGTAGCTTTCCTTCGATACAAGCACTGCAAGCACGATCTTTAGCAAAACTAACATTCATTAGTCCACGGACATGGTCCCCCTTGATAAGACTTTGCAAAGATCTCATATTGACATGGGCTAAACGGCGATGCCAAAGCCATCCCACGTCAACTTTAGCCATTAGGCATGTCGCGGTCTTAGTGGGTCGCTCCGAAAAGTTAATCACATATAGACCGTTCTCGACATGCCCAACAAAGGCTACTTTAAGAGTCTTGCTCCACAAGAGGGCCACGGTATCAATATCAAACAAAGTGGCAAAGCCCATGATTGCAAGTTGACGAACGAAAAGTAAATTGTATGCAAGGGACTCAACAAGCATGACCTTCTCGATCGTGAGATCATGAGAAATGACAACCTTGCCGAGTCCCAATACCTTAGAAGACGAGGCATCACCCCACTCGACATTGGTGGGCATAGATGGAATCTTGTGCACGTCCACCACCAAGTCCTTGCTTCCGGTCATATGATTTCTAGCTCCACTATCGAGCAACCATGATCCTCCACCGGAAGCAAACACCTACAAGGGATCAATGCTTGGTTTTAGGTACCCATTTTGTAATGGGTCCTTTGATGTTAGTAACAAGGGTCTTAGGAACCCAAATAGACCATTCAATATACTCATGAGGAGAACCAACAAATTTGGCATAAACATGCCCATCACTAGCACGGCATAACACATAAGAAGGATTAAAGTCGCCGGCTTTGTTGGGATGGGTGGCATTGCCCTTCTTGACACCGCCACCCTTCGCATTGTTCTTCTTCTCCTTGGAAGCACCCTCTCCCTCCTTCACAAAAGTTTGCTTGAGAGGAGGAGGTCGTTTGGTCTTGTCATTCTTTTTCTTGTTCTTGGGCTTGGGTGCGAACCCAATCCCCTCCTTGGCCACAACTTCCTTTTGATTGCTCAAAAGGTCGTTGAGGTTCTTCTCACCTTGTATGCATGACACAAGGCCTTTCTAAAGTTGCTCCTTCAACTTAGAATTCTCCTCAACAAGATGCACATGCTCACAACAAGGGTTGGTAGCATTTGCATTATCAATTAACACCATGTGAGGAAAGGTGGCTTTCTCCTTGGTTAGCTTCACTTGGAGTTGATCATGAGACTCTTTGAGGCTAGCATGAACGCCCTTCAAGACTTTGTGAGCCTTGTCGAGAATGTCAAACTCCTCTTTGAGTCTAGCTAGATCAACCCCAAGCTTTGCCTTCTCGGAGTTTAGCACACGAGAAACAACAAGAGCATGATCAAGATCTTTCTTTAACTTAGCATGATCATCGTTGTGTGACTCCTCAAGAGCCAAACGAAGACCACGCTCTTCCTCAAGAGCATTGGAAAGATCCGAAATCTCATCGGCATAGTCACGACTATGCCCCTCCATCTTAGAGATGGTATCTTCGTGAGCCTCGATCATGTCATTGGCTTCACCAAGTTGTTCCAAGAGAGCAACGAAGTGCTTCTTGGATTTACCCTTGAGTTTACCCATAAAGGTCTCAAACTCATTCTCCTCCACATTTGCCCCCTCATGTTCATCAATGCTATCCATCGAAGAAGGATGATTAATGATGGTAGTTTTGATGTTGGGGGTTACCTTGTTGGTGGCTTTAGCCATGAGGCACTTGGCGGTGATGTTCTCATTGGGTGAGTCGAAGAGAGACATCCGTGGAGTCGTCGCAATGGCAACGGAGGCCATGGCAACCGACTCACCATCTTCATCATCGTCATCATCCTCATTGTACTCTTCTTGTACCACCAATGCCTTGGGAGGAGTCTTCTTGGTGAAGTTGCTCTTATTGGGGAACGACTTGGCCTTGTCCTTTCGGATGAGCTTGCCACCATTGTCTTCCCTCTTCTCGTAAGGGCACTCCGCAACAAAGTGGCTCACATTGCCATAATTGAAGCAAGTCCTCACTCGTTGCTTGCCCTTTGCGCCACTTGAATTGTTCTTGTTGAAGTTTGGCCTTGAGTTCTTCTTGCTCCAAAATTGCCTTGAAGCAAGAGCCATGTGTTAATGATAGGCATACTTCGTATCTTCGAGGTTGCTCTCCTCTTCACCCTCTTCCTCCATACTAACCTTGGCCTTTAGAGCAAGGTTGGGCTTCTTTACTCTTTGAGAGCGAAGAACCGCATTGTCGGCGGTCTTGTACAAGATCCTCATAGCAACGAACTCATCCAACACTTCACTTGAGGACAAGGTGTGGAAGTCCGGCCTTTGACGAATGACGGAGGACATGGATTTGTGGTAGGGCATCATTGCCTTGAGGAATTTGCACTTGATCCAATTGTCATCCGTGTCCTTACTTCCATGATCTCAGAGAGAGACCGCGAGTTTAGTTACTCTCCGATAAAGCTCACGAGGTTCTTCATCTTCTTTCATTGCAAACTCATCGGCTTCATCTTGCACCACTTCATAGTTGGAGCGTTGAATGCTTGCGCTTCCCCGATAGAGGGAAACCACTTGGTGCCAAGCATCTTTGGCCATGGTGTAGGGCCGGAGATGAGGAAGATCTTCGGGTGGGATTGCTTCTTGGATGATGAAGAGAGCATTCTCATTGAATTGATTATCCACGGCTTCTCTAGGAGTGAAGTTACTTCGGTCATGCGGATAGAAACCTTCTTCAATGATTCTCCAAAGGTTAGTGTTCACATGATTTAAATGACACTTAAAACAATAGACCCAAGAATCAAATTCTACATTCTTCTCAATCTTAGGGGTCTGGACGGCATGATTCAAATGAGTGGAAGGAAGCGGTCCACCATAGACAAGTGGAGGTTCCACATGGGCAAAGATGCCGGTGCCATTTTTACCACAAGAAGAAGGAGCTTTCTCGCTAGTAGCTTCCCCCTTGTCGGAGGTAGCATCCGTCACCTTGTTAGCGGGATCACCCACTTTCGACGGTGCGATGGAAAGTTTAAGCCCTTCTAAGAATTTATTAAACATGCTTTCGACCTCGTCGTCATGGAGGTTTTCAATGTGTCCAACGCCACATTGAATTCCTCACGAGAGACCGCGTTTCCCCCATCTCCCGTAGACGAGACCGGATTCACACCGAAGTGCTCCTCCACACCGTCTACGACGTCAACCATACTCTTCGGACGGTAAAGTCCTTAATAAAGAGACGAGGCTCTGATACCAATTGAAAGGATCGATATAGTTGACTAGAGGGGGGTGAATAGGCAACTAACAATTTTTAGCTTTTCTTTACCAATTTAAACTTTGCATCAAAGTAGGTTGTCTAGATATGCAACTAGGTGAGAAACCTATATGATACAACAACAATAGGCACACAAGCGAGCAAGAGATATAACACAAATAAGCTTGCGCAAGTGAAGGCACGAGATAACCAAGAGTGGAACCGGTGAAGACGAGGATGTGTTACCGAAGTTCCTTCCCTTTGAAGGGAAGTACGTCTCCGTTGGAGCGGTGTGGAGGCACAATGCTCCCCAAGAAGCCACTAGGGCCACCGTATTCTCCTCACGCCCTCACACAATGCGAGATGCCGTCATTCCACTATTGGTGCCTTTGGAGGCGGCGACCGAACCTTTACAAACAAGGTTGGGGTAATCTCCACAACTTAATTGGAGGCTCCCAACGATACCACGAAGCTTCACCACAATGGATTATGGCTCCGCGGTGACCTCAACCGTCTAGGGTGCTCAAACACCCAAGAGTAACAAGATCCACAAGGGATTAGTGGGGGATTTAAATTTCTCTTGGTGGAAGTGTAGATCGGGGCCTTCTCAACCAATCCCTAGAGAATCAACAAGTTTGATTGGCTAGGGAAGGAGATCGGGCGAAAATGGAGCTTGGAGCAACAATGGAGCTTAGAGGTAGAAGAGGTGGTCAACTAGAGGAGGAAGACACCCCTTATATAGTGGAAGAGCAAATCCAACCGTTAACCACCAACTCAGCATGCGCAACGCGGTACTACCGTACCTGAGGCGCGGTACTACCGCAGGGGCACGCGGTACTACCACAGGGCCCCGCTGTACTACCGCCCACGCAACAGAGACCAGAACAGCCTAAATGCACTAAAGCAGAGGGCGGTAGTATTGCTGGCACGGTACTACCGCTCCCCCTTGCGGTACTACCGCAAGGCAGGGGTTGTCCAGAGATGGGAAGGCACGGATATAAAAAATTACATCCGTGGCTACTTCCGCAGAGTTGGAGTCGATGCAAAAACCCGACGCGGTAGTACCGTAAGCCAGCAGCGGTACTACCGCGCGAGGCGCGGATGTAAAAAATTACATCCGCCCCTTACTGCCGCGTACTTGCGGAACTAAGTCAGATACCACGGTACTACCGCGCCCTGTGCGCGGTACTACCGTGATGGGTGCCGGCCACCAGCGAGAGGATGGCAATATCTGTACTGCGGCCACAGTACTACCGCTTACTAGAAGCGGTAATACCGTGGGCCCTTGCGGTACTATCGCACCAGCAGGCGGTACTACCGCTCTAAGGAGCAGTACTACCGCACGCCCTAGTTCAGCAAGCAAGAGCAATATTTGCATAGACAAGGAAAACATAGGATACTCCAAAGGCTAGAGGAAAGGAGGTGCAAAGGAAGATGTGTACGTGATGAATCCACCCAACCTTTCCAACGCGGACCCCCTCTTAATAGTACGGCTTCCCTACAACTCAATAGCACCGAAAAGAACCGAAGAGAAACGCCGTCTTCCATAGCCTTCGAGGGGAACCAAATCATCTTGTGCCTAGTCAATATATCTGAAATATTCGATGCACATGATTGGTCCGCAAAAGCATTGTCATCAATCACCAAAACCAACTAAGGGATAAAAATGCCCTTACATTAGGCATCCGATCCGCCAAACAGGAACGACCCGCTCGCATCGCCGGCTCTCGGCACCTCCAACGACTCACGTTCAGATGCTCCGAAGCCACCAATAGCGCACCCTCTATAGCGTTTGTGATGCATTTTCATTTTTTTTTTTGAATAAGAGCATCTCCACTCGAACGCCTCGAACTCGTCTCATACGTCCGGACTAGCCGCCTTGTTAGTGATCGGTCACGAAGTTTCGACATAGACGGTCGCCTCAAACGGGTCTCAAACACCCGGACTGACCAGCACCCCTTATATCCAGCCCAAATATGGGGGCTCCTGGGCGCGTCCGCCACGTCGGACTCGGCCCACGCTTTGCCACCGGACCCCACATATACTCATCCCCTTCCGTTCGTCTGACCAAACACTAGCCACTTCACTTCAATCTCCTCCGCCACCCAAGCTCCTGTCTAGCGATCTTCGGCCATCTATGTCGAAACTTCTCCACCATGGCCAAACATGCCAAATTTTGGTAGTCCGATAGCATGTTGTAGTAGCCAGACGATGTAGCATCATTTACATAGTTGCATGGGTTTGTATGGATTGAAGATATGCTAATTGAGGTGTCCGATTGTGAGATTGGAAATTTGAGGCTTAACCAGTTAGTGTCCGCGGGTATTTGAGGGGTCGGATTTGCAAAGTCCGGTTGTAGATGCTCTAATATGTATATTTCTCGCAAAAAAATGTATATTTCTCAAGATAAAAACAGGCAACAATATTATACGAATGGAGGTCGGTAATACAGTATCATAATTGATCTACCTGTAAGGGTCAAAAATAGAAATTTCACGCCTATTTCTACAACGCCATTTATCAATAAACACCTATCGCGAAAGGAAGTGTCAAGATCGTTTTTCAGCTCCCAAGACTGACTTCCCTACGATCCTCTTCTTTTATCATTCTTCTCTTTGATATTCTGTACACAAAAACTTCCTGTAGTTAATTCAATCAATCCCATTGTGCCTCTAGTATGACACTGGCAAGTGGATCTCTTGAAGGAAACATGTCATACAATCCGGTGTTTGTGAGCAGGCAACATCAGAATTAACTGCCTCCCTTCTGCTTGAGGGTAATCTTATCTCCCAAGCTGAGCGCGATTCCTTGTGTCTTGCTCCTTATTCTGATGTAACCACTAAGCTTGCCATCGACTTGCTTCTCAATGCTGATGTTCACCAAAGCATCTTCTCCGAACACACTCTTGGCATAAAGATTAGCAGCAATGTAACCGCATTCCCCGTCAAGCGCAGACCTGGTTTCAGAAATTCCATTACAGACGTAATCAGATAAACAATGGACTGCACAACCTAACCAGCTATCCTCAAGAGCAGAATCACCTTATCAAAAACAGCTGTCAAAATTCTAATGCATCAAAATAACCAAAACTGATGCCCCATTTATATGTCATGCATGACTATGTGAGCACCATAAATGCTTCGGTTTGTGCAATTTTATGCTCATTTGTCAGTTATATAATATGAAAGCAGCTCATAATTTTTTTTCGGATTAATCCTACACAGAAATTAGGAATCTTAGCATTGAGTTTATGAAAGAAATGTTGAGTTTAGGAATCTTAACAGGTCATCACTGAACACTGAAATAGGCACTCACAACTGAAGTCTACGTCTCAAGTGTTTAAACCATATTCTACATGCGTAAATTAAATTAAATTATTCACGCATCTGACTAATGACCGCACACATATTGGTACCATGTAAAAGTGTACATGCCTTGTACATGTAAACATATACTCCACAAACAACTATGCCAGTACATAACAAAGCACTCATAATTCTTGTTTGCAAGGCAGCATACGAAGTCCATTGTGTAAAACTTACGGTGGTGTTAGACACTTCATATTTGTTGACTTGATAACATGATTCAAAAATTTCTTCTCATCTTGAATTACAGTATTCACTGCAACCTGATAAAAGGACACATAAAGATGTAGTAAAAAACTGAAATACGAAATAACAAGAAATCTGTAAACACAATACAAAGGGGCAACATGACAATTCAAATGCACTACATATGAGCCAGACGAAATGACAGAGCACAACATTTAGAGAAGGTTTTCAAAGCAAATAATAATAACAATAAAGTCAACCAAAGTAAAAGTTAAGAAGTCTGATATAAAGAACTCACACAAGCACGATTGATAAGAAATAACCCACAAAGTAGTTTAAGATAATGACTGCTTCAGCAACAGAGGTCAGGAGCTAAAAGGCAACAGTATTTCAGCAAATAACTAGAGCTTATTGCTTAAAGTTTCTCATTGCAGCTTTGATTTGGGGGATATAAGTCTATGACCTACTTGCCATGAATTATGGATAATAATAGTGTAGTAGAGTAAGCTACCTAAAGCAATTGGTCAAGTCAAGAGACATTAAATCTAATAGATATTTACAGGTATCTTGGCTACATGAACAAAAAAAAACGATTAAGCAAATTTTGTAATCAGCTGAGGTAACTTGCTACAAAGAATGGGGAACATCGTGCAGATGAAGTTTCCCAAGGACTCCATTGCGCAAAGAAAGAAGCATATTACCTTGTTTTCCCACTCAAATTCTGCCCACATGTTCCGGAAAGTAACATCTGCGCACGTAGCAGGTGAGATGTAATCCATGATGTCAATGTGAATATCATTTAGGACAACCACTGATCGTTCCATCACATTGGATGTCTCATAAACAATGTTCCCAAATATGACTCCAGTTTCTGTTGAAGAAACCTTGATATTGGCACGTACTTGCTTGCTTGACTCAGGAGCCAAAGTATAGTTCTGAGGACGGTCAACAAGTTTGAGGTCTCCCATGGTAGCTAGTTCCAAACACAGGTTCTGAAGTGTCTCCTTTGTGCGGTTAACGACAGTAACGTCAAGTACAATATCATAATGATGAACTGTCACAAATGCTTCAGCATATACAGGATCACTGAACCCAGTCAACTGAAGAATGCGATTAAGTCTATTTGCATCATCTGTTTCCTTGGTGAATCCACCAGTTGCAGCCTTCAAATCATCTTGGACCTCGTCCTCCAACTCAAGCTGGCTCATGCCCTAGGAAACAAAATAGAAAATGCCAAGTTTGTTTTAACAAGGGGATGAACAGATATAAAGCAGCACGCTAGCAAGTTGTGGCAATTATGAGCTCACCGTCCAAGACAATACACAATGATACAGATAATTTCTACTGAAGCTTTGCTATATACTACATCCGTCAGGAAATACTTGTCGCTCAAACGGATGTATCTAGATGTATTTTACTGCTAGATACATCCGTTTGAGCGACAAGTATTTCCGGACGGAGGGAGTACAACGCTAAGATAAACCCTTTTGTTTAGAAGCAATTGGTCCATTTCACGTGTATCAACCTAACATGCGTAAAACCTGTCTTGATCAGTAGGTTTTCTATCCAGTCAAAGAAGATAAAGGTTTCCTAACTATCCTCCTAGAAAAATCTAGACAACCTGACATTTGGCGAGTATACCAAATCCAATAAACACACATAAACCTAAACCATTCATGTTCAAACAAGGGTATTAACAACTGAACAACAGCAGCAAATTAAAACACACATTAGTGAACTACCACGTGTAATACTGTGGTATACAAAAAAGAGTGTGAGAAAAGCTAATCAAGCTTTCTTTAAAACCCAAATGCATTGAAAGATGCTAAAAGAAATTGGGCGAGGACTTCTAGGACTACTGGGCAAGTAAAAATGTTACCAGACATGGTATACACGTATCATTCTTAAGGATCAAGAGACTAATGCTGACTGTACAGCAATTACAAAATCCATTTTGCCTGGATGCAAGATAAGAATACTCCATATGCTATGCAGTAGCACCAAGTAATGCATTTACTGTTAGAAGCTTGGAAATAGAATGGTTGTAAAGCCAGCTGCCAATTAAGCATTAGCCAAAGAAAATGGGGCAATTTCCATAGGGCAAAAGCAACAACTGATAAGTAGTTTTTACTTACCTTTCTGCTCTTGAGGTGGTAGAAGTCAATAAGATCATCTGGCTGGGCATGAGAGATCTGTGCCTTGGCCCTCATCTCCTCTGTCTCCCTGAATTGCTTCTCAGCAAGCATCTTCGCAAAACTCTGTCTACATGATTGCAACCAAATCCTCCTCACATCATCACCAGTATTGCAAAGCAACCTCACACAAAGCACAATCCTGTCATATGAATCATTATCAATCGGTTGGGGAAGGTAGGAGGATAGTCCCAGCTGCAGAATAGACGTCATGACCAGCAAGGCCCCAGTACAGGCCTTGTTTGCTTCAACCTTCGATGGCTGCACCTCCTCCAGCCTTAGTACCAGTTTGGTAAGGGTATATGCCACAACTGCAGCTAAGAAAAAATCGCCTGACAGAATGAGTGATCTGAGATTTAGGGTCGATGCTAATGATCCAGGAGTAACTGATGGAGTCGAAATGGCCTCGGTAGCAGCACTCTGTGTGGCATAAGTGCCATCTGCAAGAACAACAGGCCGCCTGGAAGACACAGTGACAGAGTTCACCACCGGCTGGGCTGGCTTGGAGGAATCAGCTGACTCCCCTTCCTCTGAGATAGTGAAGAATGGTAGATCCCCAAGGCACTGCTTGATAGTGGCAATGGCGCTTTCGACCTCTGATAAAGATAGGGAGTACTCACCAAGGATCCAGAGAGCGATTGAGCAGACACGGGATGCCCGGATCTGGTAGAAGGTATCACTCAGCCTCTGTATCATGGACACACACAGCTTGGGATTAGTCTCAATGATCTCACGCACAAATAACACAACATCAACTGCCGCAGCGACATTAGTGTCACCAAGGAAGTCCATGAGAAGGTGCACCACCGATCCAGCCACCTCTGGGTATTCCACAGCACATGCATGAATCGCTTCCACCAGCATCTGACGGTACTCACCACCCTTCTCAAGCTCCCCTGATTGTGTCTTGACCACCTCCTTCTTGAGATAAAGCACCACCTCCTCCACATTACGAAGAGTGAGCAGATCGAGCACCAAATCCAGCACCTTCCTCTTCACATCCAAATTCGGGCTGGCAAGTGCACGCAGCACATCCATTACTACATCCACCATCACATCCCGGTGTGACGTGTGCAGCTCATTCAGACGGTCCAGGAGAATGAGCCTGACATTGTTGTCACTCTGCGATGAGAGGAGCTGGCAGTATGTTTCGGCGGCAGCTCGCACTGCAGTGGGAGCCGAGGAGAGAGACACGATAGCACCCGCGCACTCATACAGAACCGCGGTGCTTGGAGAGGAACGGAGGGAGAAAATGATCTTGATATACCTGCCCTTGTCGGCACGGTTTGGAGGGCGGCAGACCTTGCGGATGAGATCTACTGCGGCCATCTGGAGGAGATCGGGCCACTCCATGACACGCTCGGCGTTGGAGAGCAGGTAAGCCACAGCACGTTCCGTCCCACAGAGGCAGAGCATGACGAACGCGTTTCGCCGGGCGGAGGCGTCCTGCTCTGACGCGAGTGCGCGCTCGACGAGCTCGGGTGCGTCCGGAATGAGCTGATCGCCTTGCGGGAGGCGGTAGATAGCCGAGATGGCGGAGAGCGCGTGGCGGCGGATGAAGTGGTGGCGGTGCTCGAGATTCTCGAGAATGGAAGGAACGAGCGGCTCAAGCACCTCCGGCTCGGAGAGGCGGCAGAGGAACCGCAGCGTGACGCCGCGGATGTACTCGTTGGGGTGCTGCAGGTTGTTGCGGAGGTTCTGGCAGATGAGGATCATCTCCGGGAGAACGCGGCCGGCGGCGTCGCGCTTGTCAATGATCTCGAGGTAGAGGAGCAGCAGCTTCTGAATGGTGTGATCCTCGGAAGGGAGGACGTAGCGGACGATGGTGATGAAGAGCGTCGGCAGTGTCTCGCCATTGAGGAGGAGCATGACGGCGCGCTTCATGGCCTCGACCTTAGCGGCGACGTCGCTGCCCTCCAGATCCGCCTTGATCTCGTTCGCCATGGCGGCGGAGCCCTTGTCGAAGTGGACAAGCAGCGTGGACGGCTTGTCCATGGTGCCGGACGCGCGCCGGAAGCGCCGGCGGGTGGGTTAACGGTGGTTGGATCAGGGCTGGACAGAGTGGATCTGGATCTGGGCGGGTGGAGCGTGAAGAGTGGAGTTGTTCGTATACTCCTTTCCTTTCTTTTTACTTCGCGTATAAGAATTAAGCAAAGTTTTGCTAAATTTATACTCCATCTGTAAACAAATATAAAAGCGTAGTGATTTAAACACTCTTATATTATTTACGGAGGGAGTATTAGAGAAACGTTTATAGCCGGGCTGCCGGCCGCATGGCGTGCGAGCGATTAAAGCTGATCATGCATCTCTCGTGTATCTGTTTTTGGTGAGCCTCGCAACATGTGTTCCTCTTTCTTATCTTCTCCGCAGCTTTCTCATCCACTAGTCTTTCTTCTTCCTCTAGCGCCCAAGCAATCTCCTCGTGTTCTCTCTCTTCATCTTCTCCTCCGGCGAGCACCACAAAGCCAACCCCTGAGCCAGCGCCCTCACCACGATTTCCTCTCTCAGCTGCATCCGCTACTGCTCCCTGACAACCGGAGCTGCAAACGAAAGCTGCATCCATGGCCGGAGCTACATCCATGGCTTGTGTCGGTGTACAAAAATGTGGGTACCTTAGTACTCTGACTTGTGCACAGGTAGTTGTAGCCTTCCCGCCGACAAGGCTTGCCGGAGGACTACTACATACAAGACTCAATATTCAACATACAAGACCGTGAGGAAGGCCTCCCGACAGGTCATCAAGAAGTACTAAGTTAGTACTAAAGATCAAGACTTGGGTTGCCGGCAAGCCCTGCACCGGCAAGCCACGACCTGGCAAGCTCCTTGCCGGGAAGTTCCCCCTTCGCGCTTTTTGACCGCTCCACCTCATCGACCAGCTGATGGCTTGTCAAGATTAGGTGTCGAGCGGGCGAGCGACTTGGGGAGGATCATCAGGATGCATGTCAGCACGTCGCATGAAGATCAACTTTTTTGACACCGGTCTAGTGGACGTGTCAAGGTGATAGGCCCGTCCACGTCGACGGCACAAAAGGAGAGACGCCTTTTGCTAAAGGATGGCTACCAGCTCGCGGTGCATTAAATGCCCTTGTCCTAGTCCAGCAGGATTAGGTTAGATAGCATCGAGACCACTATTCATGAGATGTAATGACCATGTTGCTAGTGTGATGACCCCTTTTTGTCTATAAAAGGAGGGCCATGGCTACCTGGGCACGGGTCGACACTTTGCTCACGCTTACATAGTAGCTACACCTTGCTCACATTTTTTCGGCAAGCTGCGCTTGTAACTTGAGCCCCAAGTCAATGCACGAAACAAGCAGGAGTAGGGTTTTACGCCTCCACAGCGGCCCGAACCTGAGGAAACTTCGTGTGCGAACTCTTGGATTTGCTCTCCGTACTCGTCGATCTCCCAAGCCGAACTACAAAGGGGCCACGCTGGTCCATAGATTGTCGTATCCCAACATCTTTGGTGCGCCAGGCAGGGGGATTGCTTGTGCGGATCTACTCCAGCAGTTCTCCTTCAAGATTTGCCATCTTCTTCATCCCTGGCGCCCAAGAAGAAGAGCGCGGCGACGGGTGCACCGTCTGCCTCCAAGCTGCCGGCCCAGATCTCTGGCGGGAGAAGCCGGCGGCGAGTGCTCTCCACACCCTTTCGGGGACAAGTCGTGCGCGCTCTGCCGAAAGCCAAGACTTGCGCGTCGCTCTGTCTAGAGGCGGCACTGCGGCCCATGGGGTCTTCACGTCTACGTCTAAGGACGACGACGCGGGATCCAAGACAAATAGAGTTGTGGGGAGCGTGCCAAGGCCGTTGTAACACCCCTAGTGTCATGCTACAGTAACCCTATGTGATTAAGCTAATCATTTTGCTAAACAGTGCTTGATCACCTTTGATTCAAATATCATTTGAAATTCCACTTTGAATCAAATTCAATTTGCAAGTGAAATATGGAGTTGCACAAACATTGCTGCAAAATAGTTCATCATTTAGCCAAAATTCCATAACAGTTAATTGTTAAGGAAAACAACATCACCTAAGAGCTAAGATGGATTGTAGCAATTATTACAATGCAATTTCAACACTTTAAAGTGCTAATTTATTTGTGGAAAATGCAAATGGATTCCTCTGGCCTCCAAACTTTTTGTGGCACTGCCTAAAACTGCAAACTTTTTAATAGTCTAAGTGCCACATTTTTTTCTCAGCTCTTTTGGTTACCCTAAATAATCCACTAGCGGTTGGGGCGCCACCTAGTGGCGCCGCTTGAGAGGAAGCTTGGCGGTGCCAGGTGGGAGGCTCCCCTTCCACTTTCCTTTTTAAACTATGTAGTGGTATTGCATCATAGGCATATTAAGCAGGATTCATTACACACTTGATTGAACGAGTCACACATGCACCTTGGTTATTACAGCATTGATAAAGAGTAGTGAAATCATCTCCACAAAAAGAAGGGGGAAAACAGTAATCGTGGATGGAGTGGCTAATCGTCATCTCGAGCTCAATGCATCCACTGTTCCAGATGTCGGGACAATCTTCGTCGTCGTCGTCGCCGCCGTCGGTAACCAATGTATTTTTTGAGCCTCACCTCACAATTTGAGTGCAAAATTCAGAAACAAAGAGAGGAAGTGGATCGAGAGGACGGGAAGGAAGAAAAGCATACCTGGCAGCAGCAGATCCCACACCAGTGCTCTCCCAGGATCCACTTGACACTGCTTCCCTGGCCCTGCTACGAGGAGGCAACAAAATCAAGTTCAGTGTTCCTATGGAACCTATAATAGATCAGATCAGTATGACCGTGAGCATCTATATGCAAGAGAGAGAACATAAATTGGTTCATCATGATCCACTTGCTGACCCGTTGCTAAAAAGCCAAGTAAAATGACTTCATTACGTGTGATGAGCACAGTGAGAGATCTAGCTCTGTACTAATAAACTATAGAAGTGTTGGAAAGCTAAACAAAATCCCAAAACGATCCTCATTATTAAGCATGGATGATCAGGGCTAAGTAACTTTTCGATCAATAGGGCATGATACAAAAAGTAATGTAATTAACATGAAGACTCGCTTCAAAATCATCGAGATGCTTTGTAGCATCAATGGAGATGCTTACCACTATTGTATTTGAAGCTTTCCTGAACCAGTTAAGTATTCAACTCCGAGCTGATCCTGGATATATAAGAAGTTCAGGGAAAAAGATACCATCATAAATATTTAGTAACTTGACTTGAATAAATCCTTCCTTTCGCATTAATTAATCTAGTTAATGCATACAATACACAGGTAGGTGAACTGTTGAGGGCACCACTAGGGATCAGACTACTGATCCCTTGGTCCCTATCAGACCAGTATGTACCCGTAGGATCAGAAGCAAGCTGGCCGTCCGATCATGTACGAAGGCCCAGCTGGCTATGATTTATTTCCTTCATTAACTACTACCTAGATTAGTACCTCCGTTAAAATCGCTAGCCACCTAGCTACAGTTTGCTTCCTAAAATTGCTTCCAATAATAATGTCAAATCCCACCTTTTGTGGAAACAATTTTGGTAAATTATGATTGTTTCTTCTAATTAAATCCAATAGTTATTTACACGTTTCTAACTTGAGATGGCAGCATAAATTTTGTACCACGGAAATATTCTTCATGATTCTAGGAAGCATCATTTTTTGGTGTGATGGAACCAATTGTTCACATGATAGGATGCATTTTTTCTGTTCTATGGAAGCAATTGTAATTGCTTCAGAAGCATCAGTGATGAGATAATTTGCAATTGGTTTTTATTGATGTAATTATGTCCAAGCATTTTGCTTCCAAATAACAAGATTTTGCATCTAGAAATTTGTTTCCATATCACAAAATTCAAGTTCTATGTATATCAAACTTTCCAACACAAGAAAAACTTTGCTTCCATCAAATACACAAGTGTTTCCATGGTTTTCTTCTAACCAAATATAAGTTTGTTTCGTGTTTCATTAGTTCATACAATAAGTTTCACATATGATACAAATTTATTTCCATCAAGTCACCAATAGTGTGCATATACAATGCTTGCTAAGTTAACATCGTAATTTTAATATACACTGTAGACCTGATTCCCTTCGCCTGCAGTCGTCCTCTTCGTAGGGTAGATCAAGGTGTCATCACACTTCTTGTTGCATGCAGCGGTCGCCTCCATATATGTCTTCAGCTGTGCCCACCGCTCCAAAGCCAACTCAAACCGCGCTTGAAGTATACCTATGTTAGACATGGTGCATAAGCATAGAAGATATGAAGTAAATAAGAATGTGTATTATATATATGGTACAGTACCAAAGAAGCAAAGAATCCCATGTAAGGAAGCATGTAGTCTTTCTACATGATATGCCACACCGTCGTTGGGTTTTGGTTATTTTTTAGATTTGATTTGACATTATTCAACAATAAAAAAATAAAAACATTGGTCTGCCCAGTCAGGATATATATGAAATATGTGAAGCAGACAATGTTTAAATACAAACTTTTTTTTACAATGCAATAGTAAGTAGATAAAATAAGTATGTTTCATTGGAGCAAACTATCTAGACTGAAGAAAAAGACAATAAATTTAGGAAGCATGGATTAAGAAGCATGAATTTGTTGTTATCTAAATGTAATTCATACCTAGTGGAAGCATAGAATTTGGTAACTAGAAACTAGCACCGAATGTGAGTGCATCGATCTTTTTTTGATCTACAAACTAATTTCATCCATCGGTGCAAACAAACTCGAATGCCAAAGCACATATCTGATGCTTACAAAGCATGGTTACTGAAAATATCATACTGAGAATAATCTGTGCGTTGGTACACATGATGATGGGAGGATGGTTGATGCATGCACTGCAATACCTTACAAAGCATGGTTACTACACAAAAGTTTGATGATAAATGACCTAATACATGGACAGAGCAGTGAATATTGAAGCAAAAATAAAAATGTGGTACACACTTGAGTTCAAATTGAAGCATAGTACATATAGATTAATTTCATTTTTTTGGCATTTGGAAGCAAAAAATATGTCAAGAAACATCTGTATAGCATCGACGTAACCCTTTACGATGAGCTCTTCGTCACCTCCATAAATGAGAAACATATCCTTAGTCCTTTTCAGGTACTTCAGGATATTCTTGACCGCTGTCTAGTGTTCCATGCCGGGATTACTTTGGTACCTTCCTACCAAACTTACGGCAAGATTCACATCAGGTATGGTACACAGCATGGCATACATAATAGACCCTATGGCTAAGGCATAGGGGATGACACTCATCTTTTCTCTATCTTCTGCCATGGTCGGGCATTGAGCCGTGCTCAATCTCACACCTTGCAATACAGGCAAGAACCCCTTCTTGGACTGATCCATATTGAACTTTTTCAATATCTTGTCAAGGTATGTGCTTTGCGAAAGACCAATGAGGCGTCTCGATCTATCTCTATAGATCTTGATGCCTAATATGTAAGCAGCTTCTCCAAGGTCCTTCACTGAAAAACACTTATTCAAGTATGCCTTTATGCTTTCCAAGAATTCTATATCATTTCCCATCAATAGTATGTCATCCACGTATAATAGAGAAATGCTACAGAGCTCCCACTCACTTTCTTGTAAACACAAGCTTCTCCATAAGTCTGTGTAAACCCAAACACTTTGATCATCTCATCAAAGCGAATGTTCCAACTCCGAGATGCTTGCACCAGCCCATACATTGAGCGCTGGAGCTTGCATACCTTGTCAGCATTCTTAGGATCGACAAAACCTTCTGGCTGCATCATATACAATTCTTCCTTAAGGAAACCGTTAAGGAATGCCATTTTGACATCCATTTGCCATATCTCATAATCATAGAATGCGGCAATTGCTAACATGATTCGGACGGACTTCAGCTTTGCTACGGGTGAGAAAGTCTCATCGTAGTCAACCCCTTGAACTTGTCGATAACCCTTAGCGACAAGTCGAGCCTTATAGATGGTCACATTACCATCGGCGTCTGTCTTCTTCTTAAAGATCCATTTGTTCTCTATGGCTCATCGATCATTGGGCAAGTCTGTCAAAGTCCATACTTCGTTTTCATACATGGATCCTATCTCGGATTTCATGGATTCAAGCCATTTGTTGGAATCCGGGTCCGCCATCGCTTCTTCATAGTTCGAAGGTTCACCATTGTCTAACAACATGATTTCCAGGACAGGGTTGCCATACCACTCTGGTGGGGAACGTGTCCTTGTGGACCTACAAAGTTTAGTAGCAACTTGATCCGAAGTTTCATGATCATCATCATTAACTTCCTCTCTAGTCGGTGCAGGCACCACAGAAACATCTTCCTGAGCTGCGCTACTCTCCGGTTCAAGAGGCAATACCTCATCAAGTTCTACTTTCCTCCCGCTTACTTCTTTCGAGAGAAACTCTTTCTCTAGAAAGGATCCATTCTTGGCAACAAAGATCTTGCCTTCGGATCTGAGGTAGAAGGTATACCCAATAGTTTCCTTAGGGTATCCTATGAAGAAGCATTTTTTCGATTTGGGTTCAAGCTTTTCAGGTTGAAGTTTCTTGACATAAGCATCGCATCCCCAAACTTTCAGAAACGACAGCTTAGGTTTCTTCCCAAACCATAATTCATACGGTGTTGTCTCAACGGATTTCGACGGAGCCCTATTTAAAGTGAATGCGGCAGTCTCTAAAGCATGACCCCAAAATGATAGCGGTAGATCGGTAAGAGACATCATAGATCGCACCATATCTAATAGAGTGCGATTACGGCGTTCGGACACACCATTACGCTGAGGTGTTCCAGGCGGCGTGAGTTGTGAAACAATTCCACATTTCCTGAAGTGCGTGCCAAATTCGTGACTCAAATATTCCCCTCCACGATCTGATCGTAAGAACTTTATTTTCCTGTCACGTTAATTCTCAACCTCACTCTGAAATTCCTTGAACTTTTCAAAGGTCTCAGACTTGTGTTTCATTAAGTAGACATACCCATATCTACTTAAGTCATCAGTGAGGGTGAGAACATAACGATAACCACTGCGAGCCTCAACGCTCATTGGACCGCACACATCAGTATGTATGATTTCCAATAAGTTGGTTGCTCGCTCCATTGTTCTGGAGAATGGAGTCTTGGTCATTTTGCCCATGAGGCATGGTTCGCACGTGTCAAATGATTCATAATCAAGAGACTCCAAAAGTCCATCTGCATGGAGTTTCTTCATGCGTTTGACACCAATGTGACCAAGGCGGCAGTGTCACAAGTATGTGGGACTATCATTATCAACCTTACATCTTTTGGCATTCACACTATGAATATGTGTAACATCACGTTCGAGATTCAACAAGAATAAACCATTGACCAGCGGGGCATGACCATAAAACATATCTCTCATATAAATAGAACAACCATTATTCTCAGATTTAAATGAGTAGCCATCTCGCATTAAGCGAGATCCAGATACAATGTTCATGCTCAAAGCTGGCACTAAATAACAATTATTGAGGTTTAAAACTAATCCCGTAGGTAAATGTAGAGGTAGCGTGCCGACGGCGATCACATCAACCTTGGAACCATTCCCGACGCGCATCGTCACCTCGTCCTTTGCCAGTCTCCGCTTATTCCGCAGCTCCTGTTTTGAGTTACAAATATGAGCAACCGCACCGGTATCAAATACCCAGGAGCTACTACGAGTGCTGGTAAGGTACACATCAATAACATGTATATCATATATACCTTTGGTATTGCCGGCCTTCTTATCCGCTAAGTACTTAGGGCAGTTCCGCTTCCAGTGACGGTTTCCCTTGCAATAAAAGCACTCAGTCTCAGGCTTGGGTCCATGCTTTGGCTTCTTCCCGGCAACTGGCTTACCGGGCGCGGCAACTCCCTTGCCGTCCTTCTTGTAGTTCTTCTTACCCTTGCCTTTCTTGAAACTAGTGGTTTTATTGACCATCAACACTTGATGTTCCTTTTTGATCTCCACCTCCGCTGATTTCAGCATTGAATATACCTCAGGAATGGTTTTCTCCATCCCCTGCATATTGAAATTCATCACAAAGCTCTTGTAGCTAGGTGGAAGCGACTGAAGGATTCTGTCAATGACCGCGTCATCCGGGAGATTAACTCCTAGCTGAGACAGCAATTGTGCAACCCAGACATTTTGAGTATGTGCTCGTTGACAGAACTATTCTCCTCCATCTTACAACTGTAGAACTTGTCGGAGACTTCATATCTCTCGACTCGGGCATGATCTTGGAAAACCATTTTCAGCTCTTGGAACATCTCATATGCTCTGTGCTGCTCAAAACGCTTTTGGAGCCCCGATTCTAAGCTGTAAAGCATGCCGCATTGAACCAGGGAGTAATCATCAGGAACGTCGTGGACGCAGTTCGTCCGCACCTCCCCAGTTCCTTCTTCCTCTATTCACCAGGAACGTCGTGGACGCAGCTCGTCCGCAGATGCCCGCGCATGTCGGCCATCTAGCTTTTCCCCGACGCCTACTAGACGCCAGCGACCCCCTTTGCCCTGCGGAATGAACCCTAGCCCCCTCTTCCTTTCCCCTCGCGCCTTTGCTTCCTCCCAGCGACAAGCCGAGCCACCGTCGCCATTGTCTTCACTGTCCGCGTGCTTCCCGACGACCCCGAGCCCCGCTAGCTTATCCAGGAGGTCGGCTACGCTCATCTCCTTCCACTACGGGGACACGTTCGAGCTCGGAGCACCTACATCGACTGGATCGAGCCGCCTTCGACCTCGGGACCCGACTCCGTTCGTCGCCGCTGCGTCACTCCTCCGGTCCACCTCGACTCCCTGTGGCTTCCTCGACCACACCACGAGCTCCGGGGTGAGCTTCTTCCCCGATCCCCCTTTTCCCCCTTCGATCTGTTGCCTTAAGCCGCCGCCCGCGACCTCCCGTGACCGGACGGAGCTCTACTCCCTTGCGTGCCCAGCCCTGCACCTCGGCTCACGGACGCTCGCAGGCCCCTGCTGCCCGGGGCCGCGCACTGCTCCTCCTTTCCCGCGCGTCGTGATACTCTGCTGTTGCTAGCTACCGCTGCTGCTTGCCGCTGCCGTGCTGCTCTGTCTGTTGCTACTTATGTACTGTTGCCCCTTATTGCTGCTTCTGCTACTGCATGCTGGCTGCCGCAGCTTGTGTTGCTCGCTTAGCGGATGCGCTGCGCCACTACCGCCGGCTGCTGCTGTTGCTGGCCACGGCAATGGCCATGGCCGTGTGTGCTCTGTGTGTATACTAGGTGTGTGTGTGTGTGTGTGAGCCAGCCTGATGGCTGGCTGTGTTGAGGCTGGCCCTTGTTTAGATTTAGGTCTAGGATTAATTAGTATTTATTTAGTGTTAATTTAGCCTAAGTAAATGACATGTGGGATCATCCCTGTTAATTACCATTTTGTTAAACTAAAGTCAATGACAGATGGGCCCTGCTTTGACCTTGTTGACCAGTCAATCTTGATTGGTCAACTGTTGACTAAACCCACTGGCCTCACCTGTAATACACTCTGGCTAGAGTAGTACTAGGTGACAAAACTTTTTACTGTTTATATTTCGAATTAATACATTCTAGAAAATGTTTAAAGCTTTGAAAATTAATAGAAATTAAACCGTAGCTCTGATGAAAATGTTTTCTATATGAAAGTTGCTCAGAAAAATCCAACGAATCCGAATACACGTTCCGTTCATCTATCACATGCCCCTAGCATGCTGAATATGGAACCATCCCCTTCCTTTCGTCCGTCCGGAAAAGCCAAACGCCAGGAAAACCTCTCCGGATGTTTTCCCTCTCCATCTGTAACGTCTAGCACTGCGTTAGTTCACCGCTAACATTGTGTATTGCCATGTTATGCCTTATGATGCTTTGATTGCTTTATATTTATTGTTTCTTCCTCCTCTTCTCTCCGGTAGACCCCGAGACCGATGCTGCCCCTGTGACCGACTACGTCTCTGACGACCCTTCTTCCTTTGCAGCAAAGCTTCCAGGCAAGCCCCCCTTTGATCATCCGGATATCGCCCATTCCATTCTCTCATGCTTGCATTATTTTTGCTACTGTTATTGTTTGCTCCTATTCTGATGCATAGCCTGCTATTGTAACCTGCTTATTGTTACCTTACCTGCTTATCCTAAACTGCTTAGTATAGGTTGGTTAGTGATCCATCAGTGACCCCACCTGGTCCTTGTTGCCCCTGCTTCATCATCGATGACTCGATCAACGTGATCGACGACCAGAGCCCGACACCTCACATCACATCACGCCCCTTTTGTTGCTCGACTCTGCAGAGTTACCATCGAGTGCTGAGGGTGGAACCTCATACATCACTCCTGATGAGATCTCTGTAGTGTAGCTATTTGGTCGTGGTCATCGAGGGTGATTTCCTCCTTAACCACTTCGGATACGACTCTGTCGTGCAACCCCTCAAGTGTGAACCTCGAGGGTGGTTCCTCTTACGTTCACCTTGATGATTACATTGAGTGGAATCCATCGAGGGTGACTCCTCAGGTTTCCCCCTTGGTGTTAGACACACGGTTACTATGGTTACTATGAATTTACACTGAACCATGTTACTAAAGACGGGTCGGCCCTGAGGGGTACCCGCGCGAGCATATTTGCGAGTGATGAGGAGTCGGGTTGACCTGGAGGGTGCCCGCGAGATAATTACGAGGCGTGGCCGGGCATTCTTAGCCCTTGCCGCAAGTCCTCGAGACGGGGCGACGGGGTCACATATTTCGTGAGTCTCTGCTTGTTACCGCGCGTTCCTAATCCACTACGATTTGGATATTTGATCCGAGGGGCCTTTGGCCTGATAGCACTAACCATCAAGTGGGCATAGTATGGGCGTTCTGCGTCGTATGCATCAGCCGAAGCTTAATAGACGTCAGCAACTGAGCGGCACGCGCCGGGTTGGACTGGTAAGCACCTGCCTTTTTAAAGGAGGTAGCTAGGTCTGCTCACCGGCCGCGTTCACAACGTGCAGGAGTTCCCGGGGCGATGGCCCATGACCCCTGGGGGCATAGGTTTAGTCCGGCGTGCTTGACCTCTCTATTAAGCCTAGGTCGGGTTGCGGCGTATTGTTTGGCCGAGGCCGGGCATGACCCAGGAAAGTGTGTCCGGCCGGAGTTAATCGAGCGTGGTGGGTAAGTTGGTGCACCCCTGCAGGGAAGAAAACATCTATCGATAGCCTGTCCTACGGTAACGGACACTTGGAGTTGTATCCCGATCGATACAACTAGAACTGGATACTTGAGGTGATATCTGGATAGTATGGCTCTGGGATTGCTTTATAACAGGGAGTCGAGAAAGGATCTCTGGCCGAGGTTGATAACACTACTACTACTTTACTTTATGCTACTCTTATCTCTTCTGATGCTGCAAGATGCTTGGAGCTGCTTGAAGATGCTAGTCTTTGATAGGCTAGGCTTTCCCCTTCTTTTCTGGCATTCTGTAGTTCAGTCCACATATACTACCCATTTCATTGACACCGATGCATATGTAGTGTAGATCCTTGCTTGCGAGTACTTTGGATGAGTACTCACGGTTGCTTTGCTCCCCCCTTTTCCCCCTTTTCTATTCTTCCCGAACGTCGCAACCAGATGGTGGAGCCCATGATCCAGACGCCACCTTCAACGACGACTGCTACTACACTGAGGGTGCCTGCTACTACATGGAGGCCGCCGACGACCAGGAGTAGTTAGGAGGCTCCCAGGCAGGAGGCCTTGCCTTTTCGATCGATGTTGCTTTTGTGCTAGCCTTCTTAAGGCAAACTTGTTTAACTCATGTTTGTACTCAGATAATGTTGCTTCTACCGACTCTTGTGTTTTCGAGCTTATGTATTCGAGCCCTCGAGGCCCATGGCTTGTAATATAAAGCTTGTTTTATTTTAATTTGTGTCTAGAGTTGTGTTGTGATATCTTCCCGTGAGTCCCTGATCTTGATCGTACATATTTGCGTGTATGATTAGTGTACGATTGAATCGGGGGCGTTACAGTCGTCACAAGATGGACACGAAACGCTT
The DNA here is from genome assembly GCF_018294505.1 of Triticum aestivum. Taxonomy (NCBI): domain Eukaryota; kingdom Viridiplantae; phylum Streptophyta; class Magnoliopsida; order Poales; family Poaceae; genus Triticum; species Triticum aestivum. Next base: position 191,004,249 of record NC_057802.1, read on the forward strand.
CCCCGCAACGACGTCGACCCTGGCCAATGGCCAGGCAAGGAGCATGTGCACCGTTCTCATGGTGCGCATGGCCTGCTGCCACGTCAAACTACTGGCGGGCATCGACCTCGACAATAGGACAGAGATGGAGTTCCTTCTGGCTAGCATATAAGTCGAGCCACCTCTCAGTCCTTGCGCATAGTCATTCACTGGCGGATGCGCTCGCGTAGGTGGAGCTGTTGCTGAACTTTCCTCTGGCTCCGAAGAAGATGGATGAGTGGCGTGCCATGATACGTCCATTTTGCATCATGTTTACCTACTGTTATTTATGATGTTTTTATCCATAATAATGCTTTTTGGAGTAATTCTAATGCCTTTTCTCTCATAATATGCAAGGTACACACAAAGAGGGAGAATTCCGGCAGCTGGAAATCTGGACCTTAAAAAGCTATGTCAGGCTACCTATTCTGCACAACTCCAAATGAGCTGAAACTTCAAGTGGAATTTTTATGGAATAAATAAGAAATACTGGAGCAAATGAATACTGGAGGGGGGCCACCTGGTGAACACAAGACACCAGGGCGCGCCTGCCCCCCCAGGCGCGCCCTGGTGGGTTGTGCTCAGCCCAGCCCACCTCCGGTGCCCATCTTCTGGTATATAAGTGAAGGAAATATGCCCTAGAGGCAATAATAAAGTTGTTATTTATATTTCCTTATATCATGATAAATGTTTATTATTCATGCTAGAATTGTATTAACCGGAAACTTGATACATGTGTGAATACATTGACAAAACAGAGTGTCCTAGTATGCCTCTACTTGACTAGCTCGTTAATCAAAGATGATTAAGTTTCCTAGCCATAGACATGTGTTGTCATTTGATGAACGGGATCACATCATTAAAGAATGATGTGATGGACAAGACCCATCCGTTAGCTTAGCATAATGATCGTTTAGTTTTATTGCTATTGCTTTCTTCATGACTTATACATGTTCCTCTGACTATGAGATTATGCAAATCCCGAATACTGAAGGAACACCTTGTGTGCTATCAAACGTCACAATGTAACTAGGTGATTATAAAGATGCTCTACAGGTGTCTCCGATGGTGTTTGTTGAGTTGGCATAGATCGAGATTAAGATTTGTCACTCCGAGTATCGGAGATGTATCTCTGGGCCCTCTCGGTAATGCACATCACTATAAGCCTTGCAAGCAATGTGACTAATGAGTTAGTTGCGGGATGATGCATTACGGAACGAGTAAAGAGACTTGCCGGTAACGAGATTGAACTAGGTATGGTGATACCGACGATCGAATCTCGGGCAAGTAACATACCGATGACAAAGGGAACAACGTATGTTGTTATGCGGTTTGACCGATAAAGATCTTCGTAGAATATGTAGGAGCCAATATGAGCATCCAGGTTCCGCTATTGGTTATTGACCGGAGATGTGTCTCGGTCATGTCTACAAAGTTCTCGAACCCACAGGGTCCGCAAGCTTAATGTTCGATGACAATTTGTATTATGAGTTATGTGATTTGATGTATCGAAGTTTGTTCGGAGTCCCGGATGAGATCACAGACATGACGAGGAGTCTCAAAATGGCTGAGAGGTAAAGATTCATATATTGGAAGGTTGCATTCGGACATCAGAATGGTTTCGAGTGATTCGGGCATTTTTCCGGAGTACCGGGAGGTTACCGGAACCCCCTGGGGAAAGATATGGGCCTTATGGGCCATAGGAGGGAGGCTAACCAGCCCACAAGGGTCTGGTGCGCCCCCCACAAGGTAGGAGGCCGAATTGGACTTGGGAAGGGGGCGCCACCCCCTTTCCTTCTCCTACTCCCTCTCCTTCCCCTTTTCCCCTCCGGTAGAAGGAAAAAAGGGTGGGGGCCGAATCCTACTAGGACTGGAGTCGTAGTAGGACTCCCCTCTCCCTGGCGCGCCCCTTGTTGGCCGGCCTCCTCCTCCCCTCCTTTATATACGGGGCAGGGGGCACCCCAAAGGCACAACAGACAATCTCTTAGCCATGTGCGGTGCCCCCCTCCACAGTTCAACACCTCGGTCATATCATCGTAGTGCTTAGGCGAAGACCTGCGCCGGTAACTTCATCATCACCGTCACCACGCCGTCGTGCTGATGAAACTCTCTCTCGGCCTCAACTGGATCAAGAGTTCGAGGGACGTCACCGAGCTGAACGTGTGCAGATCGCGGAGGTGCCGTGCGTTCGGTACTTGATCGGTTGGATCGTGAAGATGTTCAACTACATCAACCGCGTTACTAAACGCTTCCGCTTTCGGTCTACGAGGGTACGTGGACACACTCTCCCCGCTCGTTGCTATGCATCACCTAGATAGATCTTGCGTGATCGTAGGATTTTTTTTGAAATTACTGCGTTCCCCAACAGTGGCATCCGAGCCAGGTCTATGCGTAGATGTTATATGCACGAGTAGAACACAAAGAGTTGTGGGCGATAATAGTCATACTGCTTACCAGCATGTCATACTTTGATTCGGCGATATTGTTGGATGAAGCGGCCCAGACCGACAGTACATGACCGCGTTCATGAGACTGGTCCTACCGTCGTGCTTCGCACACAGGTGGCTAGTGGGTGTCTGTTTCTCCAACTTTAGTTGAATCGAGTGTGACTACGCCCGGTCCTTATTGAAGTTTAAAGCATCACACTTGACGAAAAATCGTTGTGGTTTTGATGCGTAGGTAAGAACGGTTCTTGCCAAGCCCGTAGCAGCCACGTAAAACTTGCAACAACAAAGTAGAGGACGTCTAACTTGTTTTTGCAGGGCTTGCTGTGATGTGATATGGTCAAGATGTGATGATATATAAATTGTTGTATGAGATGATCATGTTTTGTAAAAGTTATCGGCAACTGGCAGGAGCCTTATGGTTGTCGCTTTATTATATGAAATACAATCGCCATGTAATTGCTTTACTTTATAACTAAGCGGTAGAGATAGTCGTAGAAGCAATAGTTGGCGAGACGACAACGATGCTTCGATGGAGATCAAGGTGTCAAGCCGGTGACGATGGTGATCATGACGGTGCTTTGGAGATGGAGATCAAAGGCACAAGATGATGATGGCCATATCATATCACTTATATTGATTGCATGTGATGTTTATCCTTTATGCATCTTACTTTGCTTAGTTCGACGGTAGCATTATAAGATGACCTGTCACTAAATTTAAAGGTATAAGTGTTCTCCCTGAGTATGCACCGTTGCGACAGTTCTTTGTGCTGAGACACCACGTGACGATCGGGTGTGATAAGCTCTACGTTCACATAAAACAGGTGCAAGCCAGTTTTGCACACGCGTGATGATCATTTAGATGACTAGAGGGATGTCTATCTAAGTGGGAGTTCTTAAGTAATATGATTAATTAAACTTTAATTTATCATGAACTTAGTCCTGATAGTATTTGCATAACTATGTTGTAGATCAATAGCTCGCGATGTAGCTCCCCGTTTATTTTTGATATGTTCCTAGAGAAAAATAAGTTGAAAGATGATAGTAGCAATGATGCGGACTTGGTCCGTGATCTGAGGATTATCCTCATTGATGCACAGAACAATTATGTTCTTGATGCACCGCTAGGTGACAGACCTATTGCAGGAGCAGATGCAGACGTTATGAACGTTTGACAAGCTCGGTATGATGACTACTTGATAGTTTAGTGCACCATGCTTTACGGCTTAGAAACCGGGACTTCAAAAAATGTTTTGAACGTCACGGAGCATATGAGATGTTCCAACAGTTGAAATTAGTATTTCAGACTCATGCCCATGTCGAGAGGTATGAGACCTCTGACAAGTATTTTTCCTACAAGATGGAGGAGAATAGCTCAACCAGTGAGCATGTGCTCAGAATGTCTGAGTACTACAATCACTTGAATCAAGTGGGAGTTAATCTTCCAGATAAGATAGTGATTGACAGAGTTCTCTAGTCACTATCACCAAGTTACTAGAACTTCGTGACGAACTATAATATGCAAGGGACAACGGAAACAATTCCCAAGCTCTTCGCGATGCTGAAATCGGCGAAGGTAGAAATCAAGAAAAAGCATCAAGTGTTGATGGTTGACAAGACCACTAGTTTCAAGTAAAAGGGCAAGGGAAAGAAAGGGAACTTCGAGAAGAATGGCAAGCAAGTTGCCACTCCCATGAAGAAGCCCAAAGCTAGACCTAAGCCTGAAACTGAGTGCTTCTACTGCAAAGGGAACGGTCACTGGAAGTGGAATTACCCTAGATACTTGGCGGATAAGAAGGATGACAAAGTGAAAAAAGGTATATTTGATATGCATGTTATTGATGTATACTTTACTAGTGTTTATAAGCAACCCCTCGGTATTTGATACTGGTTCAGTTGCTAAGAGTAGTAACTCGAAACGGGAGTTGCAAAATAAACAAAGACTAGTTAAGGGCGAGGTGATGATGTGTGTTGGAAGTGATTCCAAGGTTGATAAGATCACCATCGCACACTCCCTTTTACCTTCAGGATTAGTGTTAAACCTAAAATAAATGTTATTTGGTGTTTGCGTTGAGCATGAATATGATTGGATCATGTTTATTGCAATACGGTTAGTCATTTAAGTCAAAGAATAATTGTTGTTCTGTTTACATGAATAAAACCTTCTATGGTCATACACTTAATATAAATGGTTTATTGAATCTCGATCGTAGTGATACACATAATATTGATGCCAAAAGATGCAAAGTTGATAATGATAGTGCAACATACTTGTGGCACTGCCGTTTAGGTCATATTGGTTTAAATCGCATGAAGAAACTCCATGCGGATGGACTTTTGGAATCACTTGATTATGAATCATTTGATGCTTGCGAACCATGGCTCATGGGAAAGATGACTAAGACTCTGTTCTCCGGAACAATGGAGCAAGCCACTGACTTATTGGAAATAATACATACCGATGTATGCGGTCCGATGAGTGTTGAGGCTAACAGCGGGTATCATTGTTTTCTGACCTTCACAGATGATTTGAGTAGATATGGGTATATCTACTTGATGAAACACAAGTCTGAAACATTTGAAAAGTTCAAAGAATTTCAGAGTGAAGTGGAAAATCATCGTAACAAGAAAATAAAGTTTGTATGATCTGATCATGGAGGTGAATATTTGAGTTATGAGTTTGGTCTTCATTTGAAACAATGTGGAATAGTTTCACAACTCACGCCACCTGGAACACCACAGCGTAATGGTGTGTCCGAACGTCATAACCGTTCTTTATTAGATATGGTGCGATCTATGATGTCTCTTAGCAATTTATCACTATCGTTTTGGGGTTATGCATTAGAGACAACTGCATTCACGTTAAATAGGGCACCATCTAAATCTGTTGAGACGACACCATATGAACTGTGGTTTGGCAAGAAACCTAAGCTGTCATTTCTTAAAGTTTGGGGTTGCAATGCTTATGTGAAAAAGTTTCAGCCTGATAAGCTCAAACCCAAATCGGAGAAGTGCGTCTTCATAAGATACCCAAAAGAAACTGTTGCGTACACCTTCTATCACAGATCCGAAGGCAAGATCTTTGTTGCTAAGAGTGGATCCTTTCTAGAGAAGTTTCTCTCGAAAGAAGTGCGTGGGAGGAAAGTATAACTTGATGAGGTAATTGTACCTTCTCTCGAATTAGAAAGTAGCTCATCACTGAAATCAGTTCCAGTGATACCTACACCAATTAGTGAGGAAGTTAATGATGATGATCATGAAACTTCAGATCAAGTTACTACCAAACCTCGTAGGTCAACCAGAGTACGATCCGCACCAGAGTGGTACAGTAATCCTGTTCTGGAAGTCATGTTAATAGACCATGATGAACCTATGAACTATGAGGAAGCGATGATGAGCCCAGATTCCGACAGATGGCTTGAGGCCATGAAATCTGAGATAGAATCCATGTATGAGAACAAAGTGTGGACTTTGGTGGACTTGCCCGATGATCGGCAAGCCATTGAGAATAAATGGATCTTCAAGAGGAAGACGGACGCTGATAGTAGTGTTACTATCTACAAAGCTCGACTTGTCGAAAAGGGTTTTTGACAAGTTCAAGATGTTGACTACGATGAGATTTTCTCACTCGTATCGATGCTTAAAGTCTGTCTGAATCATGTTAGCAATTGTCACACTTTATGAAATCTGACAAATGGATATCAAAACTGCATTCCTTAATGGATTTATTAAAGAAGAGTTGTATATGATACAACCAGAAGGTTTTATCAATCCTAAGGTGCTAACAAAATGTGCAAGCCCCAGCGATCCATCTATGGACTAGTGCAAGCATCTCGGAGTTGGAATATACGCTTTGATAAGTTGATCAAAGCCTATAGTTTTATACAGACTTGCGGTGAAGCCTGTATTTACAAGGAAGTGAGTGGGAGCACTACAGCCTTTCTGATAAGTATATGTGAATGACATATTGTCGATCGGAAATGATGTAGAATTTTCTAGAAAGCATAAAGGAGTGTTTGAAAGGAGTTTTTCAAAGAAAGACCTCGGTGAAGCCGCTTACATATTGAGCATAAAGAACTATAGAGATAGATCAAGACGCTTGATAAGTTTTTTCAATGAGTACATACCTTGACAAGTTTTTGAAGTAGTTCAAAGTGGAACGGTCAAAGAAAGAGTTCTTGCCTGTGTTGCAAGGTGTGAAGTTGAGTAAAGACTCAAAATCCGACCACGACATAAAATAGAAAGAGAATGAAAAGTCATTCCCTATGCCTCAGTCATAGGTTCTATGAAGTATGCTATGCTATGTACCAGACCTATTGTGTACCTCACCATGAGTTTGGCAAGAGGGTACAATAGTGATCCAGGAGTGGATCACTGGACAGCGGTCAAAATTATCCTTAGTAGAATAAGGATATGTTTCTCGGTTATGGAGGTGACAAAAAGTTCGTCGTAAAGGGTTACGTCGATGCAAGTTTTGACACCGATCTGGATGACTCTAAGTCTCAATCTGGATACATATTGAAAGTGGGAGCAATTAGCTAGAGTAGCTCCGTGCAAAGCATTGTAGACATAAAAATTTGCATAATACATACAGATCTGAATGTGGCAGACTCGTTGACTGAACTTCTCTCATAAGAAAACATGATCACACCTTAGTACTCTTTAGGTGTTAATCACATGGCGATGTGAACTACATTATTGATTCTAGTAAACCCTTTGGGTATTGGTCACATGGCGATGTGAACTATAGAGTGTTAAATCACATGACGATGTGAACCATTGGTGTTAAATCACATGGCGATGTGAACTAGATTATTGACTCTAGTGCAAGTGGGAGACCGAAGGAAATATTCCCTAGAGGCAATAATAAAGTTGTTATTTATATTTCCTTATATCATGATAAATGTTTATTATTCATGCTAGAATTTTATTAACCGGAAACTTGATACATGTGTGAATACATTGACAAAACAGAGTGTCCCTAGTATGCCTCTACTTGACTAGCTCGTTAATCAAAGATGGTTAAGTTTCCTAGCCATAGACGTGTGTTGTCATTTGATGAACGGGATCACATCATTAGAGAATGATGTGATGGACAAGACCCATCCGTTAGCTTAGCATAATGATCGTTTAGTTTATTGCTATTGCTTTCTTCATGACTTATACATGTTCCTCTAACTATGAGATTATGCAACTCCCGAATACCGAAGGAACACCTTGTGTGCTATCAAACGCCACAACGTAACTGGGTGATTATAAATATGCTCTACAGGTGTCTCCGATGGTGTTTGTTGAGTTGGCATAGATCGAGATTAAGATTTGTCACTCCGAGTATCGGAGAGGTATCTCTGGGCCCTCTCGGTAATGCACATCACTATAAGCCTTGCAAGCAATGTGACTAATGAGTTAGTTGCGGGATGATGCATTACGGAACGAGTAAAGAGACTTGCCAGTAACGAGATTGAACTAGGTATGGTGATACCGACGATCGAATCTCGGGCAAGTAACATACCGATGACAAAGGGAACAACGTATGTTGTTATGCGCTTTGACCGATAAAGATCTTCGTAGAATATGTAGGAGCCAATATGAGCATCCAGGTTCCGCTATTGGTTATTGACCGGAGATGTGTCTCGGTCATGTCTACATAGTTCTCGAACCCGCAGGGTCCGCACGCTTAACGTTCGATGACGATTTGTATTATGAGTTATGTGATTTGATGTATCGAAGTTTGTTCGGAGTCCCAGATGAGATCACGGACATGACTAGGAGTCTCGAAATGGTCGAGAGGTAAAGATTCATATATTGGAAGGTTGCATTCGGACATCGGAATGGTTTCGAGTGATTCGGGCATTTTTTCGGAGTACCGGGAAGTTACCGGAACCCCCCGGGGAAATATATGGGCCTTATAGGCCATAGGAGGGAGGCTAACCAGCCCACAAGGGGCTGGTGTAACGCCCACGATGCAGCTATATCTCCCACGTGTCGAGGCACGACTTAGAGGCATAACCGCATAGTGGTTTTGTCGCAAGAAGGGTCATCTTCACACAATCCCATGTAATGAACAAGAATGGGATAAAGAGTTGGCTTACAATCGCCACTTCACACAATACATAAATATCATCATACATCATCCAAAATACAAACATATAGACCGACTACGGTCAAAAATCCAGATGAAAATAAGACAACCCCAAATGCTAGATCCCCGATCGTCCCAACTGGGCTCCACTACTGATCATCAGGAAAAGACACATAGTAACGACCACGTTCCTCGTCGAACTCCCACTTGAGATCGACGCCATCATCTGCACTGGCATCGTCGGCACCTGCAACTGTTTTGGTAGAATCTGTGAGTCACGAGGACTCAGCAATCTCACACCCGCGGGATCAAGACTATTTAAGCTTGTAGGAAAGGATGGTGCAAAGAGGTGGAGCTGCAGCGGCAAAAGCATATATGGTGGCTAACCTGCGCAAATGAGAGCGAGAAGAGAAGCAACGGAACGGACGTCATCTAGCAATGACCAAGAAGTGATCCTGAACACCTACTTACGTCAATCAGAACTCAGACCGTGTTCACTTCCCGGACTCCGCCGAGAAGAGACCATCACGGCTACACACGCAGTTGATGTATTTTAATTGGGTCAAGTGACAAGTTATCTACAACTGGACATTAACAAATTCCCATCTGCCTCATAACCGCGGGCACGGCTTTCGAAAGATAATACCCTGCAGGGGTGTCCCAACTTAGCCCATCATAAGCTCTCACGGTCAACGAAGGATAAACCTTCTCCCGGAAAGACCCGATCAGTCTCGGAATCCCGGTTTACAAGACATTTCGACAATGGTAAAACAAGACCAGCAAAGCCGCCCGAATGTGCCGACAAATGCCGATAGGAGCTGCACATATCTCGTTCTCAGGGCACACCGGATAAGTCAAGCTACGAGTAAAACCAGACCTCGAGTTTCCCCGAGGTGGCCCCGCAGGCTGCTCGGTTCGGACCAACACTCGAAGGAGCACTGACCCGGGGGGGTTAAAATAAGATGACCCTCGGGCTCGCGAAAACCCGGGGGAAAAGGCTTAGGCAGCAAATAGTAAAACCAAAGTTGGGCCTTGCTGGAGGAGTTTTATTCAAGGCGAACTGTCAAGGGGGTCCCATAAATCACCCGACCGTGTAAGGAACGCAAACTCAAGGAACATAATCCCGGTAAAGCAGTAACTAGGGCGGCAAGAGTGGAACAAAACACCAGGCATAAGGCCGAGCCTTCCACCCTTTACCAAATATATATAGATGCATTAATTAAATAAGAGATATTGTGATATCCCAACATATCCATGTTCCGACATGGAACAACTTCAACTTCACCTGCAACTAGCAACGCTATAAGAGGGGCTGAGCAAAAGCGGTAACTTAGCCAAACAACGGTTTGCTAGGAAAGGATGGTTAGGGCTGACATGTCTAAAATGGGAGACATGATATAGCAAGTGATAGGTAGCAGAGCATGGCAATAGAGCGAACAACTAGCATAGCAAAGATAGAAGTGATTTCGAGGGGTGGTCATCTTGCCTGCAAGGTTCTCAGAGTTGTCGAAAGCTTGATCCTCGTAAGCGTACTCGACAGGCTCCTCGTTCACGAACTCGTCTCCCGGCTCTACCCAAGACAAGAACACAAGCAAACGGAACCACAATCAACCACGAGAAATGCACAAGCAACATGATGCAAAACATGTATGATATGCAAGATATGATATGCGATGCATATGCGTGCTCCGGAAGGAAAATGATGAACATGGCAGTAACTTGGCAAACCAAGCATGCCACTGGAAAGATGAGATGATTTCGGTCGAAATCGATATAAAGATCACCGGAATCGGATGCGCGGTTTGCAAATGGCAAGCAAAACATGACACGAATCTGCGATAAACAGCAAGATAGCACTTAAAATGCAACAAGCAACAATGCTACAGCACCCCAACATAGCAACAAAGCACATGGCAGTAAACTACAGGAGATGCTTGACAAAAGATGAACACTGAGCTACAGCTAGTTCACAACATATCAAGCTCAAACAAGCATGGCAAAAGTGCAAAAGATAACAGGTTCACAGACTTCGTGAAAAACTGGACATGGCAGTAAACAGTATCAGATAGCAATGTTCAGAGCACGAAATCAACATGCTGCAGAAACTTAACATAGCAAAACAAGGCATGGTAGTGTTCTACTAAATGCACATGACAAAAGTCCCTTACTGACCATAAGCCAAAAAGGACCAGAAGAAATGATGGAAAGCATGTAAACATAGCAAGTTTCGTTATCAGGTTTCAGACTTAGCAGAAAACAGAGCATGTCAGAAATAATAATATGTAGGCCTCTTTGGGAGCTTGATGCACTCACTACAGAGCAATGCATGACAAACCAAGCATACCTACAGCAAGATGGCATGTTTATGAAGCTAACCATGGCAAGAACAATTGCATAGCATGTATGGATCAACTACAATAAGCTTGGCAAGATTGCATATCATGTTAAGAATCTGTCAGAAATATTTTATAGCAAAAGTAGAGCAAGATTGAGTCATGCTATGGCACTCCATAATTGCAAACAATTGCAGGAATGGAACAATTATAACTATAGCTACAAAACATCCTTACTGAACATCTCCAAAATATGCATGGATCTCTCTGTAGCATCAAGTTTACATGGCAACAAAATTACAGCAGACAAGGACTTAGAGAAATCACTGTCCCTGAAATCAGAAATATTACGGGGCCTACTTTGCATGCTTGTGCTAGTCACCACAGAGATCACAAAAATACATGGACTACACCACTGGAAAGATGGCATGGCATACTTCAAAACACATGTAGAACTCATACTCAAAAGATGCACAGATTAAATGATACAAAAATGACAAATCTCCAAGTTCTGTCAAGAACCAGAGAATAACAGCAACTAGCCCTCTTCCATCAGAGATTTGGGCATCAAGCTGACCTCTAATGAACATGGTGCAATTGAACAAAATGAAGAGCATCACGAGACGAACAATTTGACATATTACACGCGCGAATCGGAGCTACATGCACGGAGTTATAGCTATACGAACAGAGGCACATGCAGAGAAAATCCAACACTTAGAAAATATTTGGGGGGAAAGAAAGTCAACGCTCACAGAGGGAGAGATCCAGATCGGATCGAGGAGTCCGGCCGGTGGAGGAGCTCGTCGGCGACCAGAGGAGAGGACGGCGGGGGAAGGAGGAGGCGAGGCCGGAGGGTCGCCGGCGTCGGGCGGGGCGCCGGAGGGAGCGGGCACCGGCGGGGCGGCGGTGGCGGTGCGGAGCACGAGGCGGCGGCGGCGGCCGGCGCGGGAGGCGCGCGCGGTGGCCGGAGGCGAGGGCGGCGGTGGCGCGGCAAGGCGGGGAGAGGCGGGGCGCTCGGGCCCGGCGCGGGGACGGGCGGGCCGGCCTCGGGCCTCGCGGGCCCGCGGCGCCGGTGACACGTGGCGGCGGCGCAGGCGGGCGGACGTGTCCGTCGGCAGACGATTTTGTCCGGCGGCGCGCGGTGGAGAAGCT